>NC_140373.1:8887500-9137500 GCF_054491055.1 Hypomesus nipponensis | reverse complement strand
GCCTTGTCTTTGATGGCCCGTTGGGGTGTGTGAGAGCAAGCCTTTTCTGTTAAGCCGTACATACTCAGTGGAGTTGCCGTTTGCGTGTGTGTGTGTGTGTGTGTGCGCGCGGGTTGGTGTGTAGGGCGCCGAATTGCATCATACAGGACACAACACAATATTTTTTTTTAAAGCACATACACAGTAAACACAAACACCTGGTCTCTCACACACACACACACTTTCTTACAGACATCCAACAGAAGGAAAAAGGTTGAAACAAAGTCAAAGCCACTCATCCAACTAAAAAGCAGGACAAATCAGCCAACATAGGGGACACACACACACACGTACACAAACAAACACACAGCCTGATCCTCTCGCCTTACCTTGGCCTTGAGCTCGTCATTGAAGTGCGGGTCGTTGAACTCCACGAAGCGGAAGAAGAGGGCTCGCTTGTGGGCGATGCTGTAGTTCTTGGGGATGTCCTCCTCCATGTAGTCCTTCAGGAAGGTCATGTTGCAGAGGAAGCGCCCCGTGAACGCCCTCAGGAGCTGGAACAGCAGCTCTATCTCAGAGTAGTTACGCCTGGAGGAGAGGAGGAGGTCAGCAACGCAGGAGGGAGGGAGGGAGAGATGGGGACAGAAATGGAGGGAGAGAGAGAGAGGGGGACAGAAAGGGAGAGAGACACAGAGAGAGTGTGTGGGTCCTCTTCCACTTACTTGCAGTAGCTGAGCAGGCAGAAGGCCAGCAGCTTGGGCTCCTTCCAGTTGGTGGCGGCCATGTTGTCCTTGCGGTGGCGTTCTTGGAAGGCCTCGCTCACCCACACCCTCCTCAGCTGGCTGACCAGGGAGTGCTGCCCGGCCAGCCAGCCCTCCTCGTTCTTCACGATGATACTGATGATCTGAGAGCAGAGACACGGGGTCAACTCACACACGCGTCATCTGAAGGCCACGGCCGGAGGCCCGGGGGGGGTTTGGAAACAACTTTGATATTGTGCTCCACTCAGATAAGACTCAGAGAGCAGACGGTGACACCGTGAGCTAGCAGCAGCGTTAAGTGTGTGTGTGTTCACCTTGATGGCCTGGAACTGCAGGTCCAGCCTGGCGGTGGAGGTGGAGGGGGAGCCGGGGCGCACAGTGGCTGCAGTACTGGTGGGCACCAGCAGGGGGACGAAGCGGCTGGGGTTGGAGGCCAGCACGTCCCTCAGGGGCTTGGCGTCCTTGTGCTTCAGGAAGCTCTGCAAGGGAGGGGGGGGGCGGGTTAGAGGGGGGATATCACTCTGCTGCATGCGCATCAAGAACGACATCCGAATCCGAAGGTCATCTTGAAAATGTCGTCACCATGAACATGCGGCTCCACTGGGGGTCGTTGAGCGTGGCCTCCATCATGAACAGCTCCACGGTCTGGGAGGGGTGGCGGGTCAGGAACTTGATCAGGGGCTCCCGGAACGGACTGCCGGCCTGGGGAGAGGATCAACCCCCCGTTGAGACACACGGACACACACTGGGGGCTGCTCCATGAAGGCCCAAAACCTCATCACCATTATTGAGATCCCCATTATGTTAGACTACCCATTGACGTTGGCATCGACATAGGAAGACAAAATGATAATTGAACATAAAACATCATTCAATCATCCATCCCTAACGCGCATACACGTGTGGGTATACGCACGGGCCAATGTGTGTATGTGTGTTGACACACCCACACACCCAGCAGACTGTACCTCTATGAGCATGGCCCTCTCGGTCTTCATGACCACCTCCAGCAGTGGTTTGACCAGGGTCTGGGGGGCGGCCGGGATCAGGTGGAACAGGTTGATGATGGCTGAACAGATCTTCATCTCCTGGAGAGGGGGAGAGCGGGAGAGAGAGAGCGGGAGAGAGAGAGCGGGAGAGAGAGAGCGGGAGAAAGAGAGCGGGAGAGAGAGAGCGGGAGAGATAGAGAGAGAGTGAGATAAAAAGAGCATGTTAACCTCACTTGAGCCTCCTGGACTAAGACCTACATAACAGACAGGCCAGCACTGTGGGGAGACAGGAGTCGGTCCCAGCTGGAAACAGAGGTCACTTCCGGGCTATTCCTGGGATATATAGGTGAGCCGGGATGAAGGGGTGTGTCAGATCTAGGCTATCATCTAGTTACAGGGCAGTTGTCCTTTCACTGAAAAGGACTTTATCGAGCAGAACCGTACAGTTGACTGCTCCCTGATCCAGCAACCCTGCTTCTAAACAGTGTTGAAGCCTGCTGCCTCTGTACAGTGGGAAACTAACATAGTAACATGTTATCTACACACATCTATGTGATGGAGTTAGATGGCAGAAGGCATGTGATTACGGTGAGAAGGAACCACCGGGTTAGACTGGGTTAGAGTGGCTCTAAGGCCACTGGAACAACACACGAATACGAACACGGAACACACAAGACACAGAAGAATGACAGGGTGACTCCACCACCAACCACCACTACTGCTACTACCACCACCACCACCACAACGGTTCAACTACGGTTCAACCACAACAGCAGTGATGTAGCGTCACCGCTAGGGGGCGCCACCCCAGGCCCAGTCTCACCTCCACGCCCTCCAATGCAGGCTGTGCCAGAAACGGGAAACAACGGGGACAGAGTCAGCAAAGTAGCGTGTGTGTGAGTCAGGTGTGTGTGTGTTTGAGTGTGAGATGAACAGGTGTGTGCGAAGGTTACCGTGATGTTTCAAATGGCACAGTTAAAAATAAAGACTCATGGGTTTGACATTTGCCTCAGTGAGAGGGGGGGGGCTCAGGTTTGGGGAAAGGAAAACTGTCTTTGTTTCTTCAGGATCAAAACAGAGCCGGTCGCCTGCCTGCCCTATAACTTCCCTCCATCTCCGCCCCTCCCTCAGTCACTCCTCCTCCAGCCCCATCTCGTCTCGCCCATGACCCTACCCCCATCCCTTCTTTCCATCCACCCGTCTACCTCCTCTCCCTCCCTCCTGGCCTCTCTCCCTCTCCCCCCCTCAGCCGGTGACCCGGCGACCCTGCGCTCATTGTCGTCCCAGGCCCTGTCTGTCACTGTGCTCTGGGGGGGTGGGGGGGGGGGGGGCAGGAACAGAGGGGGCCAATTTACATCTCATTACCTCCCTGTGTCTGAGCAGAGAAGAAAGGTTGGGAGAAGGAGGAAAAGAAAGGAAGGGGGGCCGGGCCGGGGAGGGAGGGGGCCGGGGAGGGGGGGTCGGGGAGGGAGGGGGGCCGGGCCGGAAGGCGGCCTCACCTATTCCCTACCGCCTACCAAGGTTATCTGTCCAGGAGATAACAGGGGAGGCAGCGCCGCGACAACCAGGCGCCTAATTAATCATTGATTGTAATATGGCCACTCTTCTCATCTGGGAGAGGCCTCAACGCCGGGGGGTGGGGGGGGCTGGAGACTTTGTGTTGTGGGTAGGTGTTGTGTGTTCGTGTTGGGGGAAGGTGTGTGTGTGTGTACAGGGGGTACTCTGCCCCCTCCTCAGTGCCTATTGGGCTCCTGAGGTGTCAGTGGGTGCAGTGTGATAGTGTAGATGTGCACAGAGCACTTTACACCTAGTGCCAGCAGACAGTTCTATTGACCGAGCTCTCTGTGTGTGTGTGTGTGTGTGTGTTTGTGTGTGTGTGTGTGTGTTTGTGTGCGTGCATACTCACACTGCCATCGCTACGCTGCCCTCCTTTGTGGGTTATCACTACAACCTCCATCCACTTCCTCAGGTGTTGCTGAGAAAGAGAGAGACAGAGAGAGACGGAGAGATACAGAGAGGGAGTGAGTTCCTTCTTTCAGAGCCACCTTCTCAGCACCAGCGGTCGAAATCTGATAAGGAAGAACCCCGAGCAGCCCTGTGCGTCTGTCCCCCGGTCGACCTCACCATCATCTGGTCACAGAACTTGTCGTTGAAGGAGTTGGGGAAGAGGCGCGTGACCGAGGTGAGCCTGTTGACCACGTTGAGCGTCAGGCTGCGGTAGTCACCCAGCATCATCAGCAGGGGGCGCATGTGAGTGTGGATCTGGTCCACCTCGATGGTGGCCCCTTCCAGGAACTGAGACACACACACACACACACACACACAAACAAACATCAGTTCTTCCATACTAACCAAATGTGTAGATGTGCAGAAAGTGTGGAGGATTGTACATCTGCATGTCTTCAGGGCTCCGGGGCGGTGAGCCTGAAGGGCTGAGCCTGAAGGGCTGAGCCTGAAGGGCTGAGCCTGAAGGGCTCGGCTGAGGCCGAGGGGCCTCTGCAATTAGGACACGCGCACGTACAGAAAAGGGATGATGCATGGCCGCCACATTCATTTTCCTCTCAGCTCTGAGAACAAACACTCCATCCTGTATCGATCTCCGGCTGGCAACGCTCATTAGTGTTAGCCCGGCCGAGAAGAAAAGATGAGGGGGAGGAGGGAGGAAAGGTGGAGAAATGGAGCGGAAGACAGCAGCGCAGAGGGGCAGATAGAGGGGAGAGGAAGGACACAGAGGAATGAAGGGGCGGAGAGGAAGAGGTCAATGTGGAGAAATGGATGAAGGGGAGTCTACCGAAATAGGAGAACGTTGTTACAAGGACTGAGGGATGAGAAGAAAAGGGAAATAAAACAGGGAAGTGAAGAGGACAAAGCCATAAAGGAAACATGACGAGAGGGAGGAGTGTGTGTGTGTGTGTGTGTGTACAGACCTTCCTCATGCATGCCTCCCCGGCCTCCTGCAGTTCACTGTTGGTGGAGTTGAGGGCTTTGAACAGAGCAGCAATGATCTTCTCCCTCGACTGGGGAAGGTAGTTACAGGCTGCCAGGGCATCTTCACACAAACAGACACACAGGACACTTGAGTGTCTACTCCAAACAGTTTGGAGAAGGTCCCATGATTTGCATTCCCATTAGTGGGAATTTGAAGTGGTTGTAGTCTGTGAACAGGGGTGAGAACTACATGTCCCATGTACTCACTGAGGGCAGCGATGCGCAGGGGCACCAGGGAGGGCAGGCTCTTGTAGCAGGGCAGCTTCATCAGAGCAGCATCCTCCGCCTCACACAGGTTCAGCAGCTGAGGACAGGCATGGTCAGAGGACGGCACACTTCTACACACTACAGCAAGACCAAGCATCCACATGGACAACCACCTAAACCTGCTTCCAAAACGCAAAAAACAGTTTCCTATTTTCCCCATCTCCCTATAGCATCTTTAGTATGCTACAGAGACACTAAAGCACTCCATGTCCCTGCCGCCTCACCTCTGTGTAGAAGACCTTGTGCTCCATGACGCTGAGGTCCATGGTGAAGAGGCGAGGCTGCAGCGTGGTGCAGAAGGTGTTGCCCTCCATCAGGCCGATCTGGGCGTTGGCCGGCTGGTGGCGCAGCAGGTGCTTCTTCGGGGGCACCATGTCTTGTAACACCTGAGGAGGACAGCAGCTGTGAGGGATGCAGCATGATCCGCACCCTGCTCCAGAAGACCTCCTGACAACCCGGACCGAACGTGCAGGGAACGAGTCTGTTCAAGACTCTAGGCTACGGTGTCCCACGAGGGCCCACTGAAGATCCTTGCAAGTGCCCCTGATCAAGCCAGCTGGTAACCCCTGACGACCCCCCACTATTGACCCTCCCCCTCCCGCGCCGCCCCTGCAGTCCCGTCCCCCCCCCACGCCCACCTCCTTGTGTGGCTCCATGATGATGGTGACGCTCTTCCCGGTGACCTGGGCCAGCACCTGCAGGGAGTGCATGGCCTGCTTGCGGACGGTGGAGTTGGGCGAGGTGACCTCGCGCACCAGGTCGTGGGTCACCATGTGGAAGGACTTGTCCTGGGCAGCCAGCAGCTCCTCGCTGCGCTCCTCCTCCTTCAGGGGCGTGGCGCAGCGCACCAGCAGCTGCTCCAGCGTGGTTTTCGCCATGGCGACCGCGCCGTTGGACACCTGGAGGGGGGGAGGGGTGGAGAAGGGGGGGGGGGGCGGGGTTGGTTTTGGTGGGTGGAGAACATGACATGGTATGAGAAATGCGCACACAAACGCATGCGCGCGCACGCGAAAATAAATATGAGAATGTTGGTTGTTCTTTAGAATCTATTGCTCCACCATCGGCTCCAGGAGCAGGACCGTGGAGGGAAGGTCCACTACCTCTCCTGTGAGGTCCATCATGACAAAGAGGAGGGCCTTGAGGAAGGTCAGCTGGTTCTGCAGCACCCAGACAAGCGGCAGGCGCTCCATGAGGAACTTGATGGAGACCACGCCCCCCAGCTTGGCGTACCACGCCTGCTCGTAGCAGCACGCGCACAGGCGCTCCACGATGTAGGAGAAGAGAGGGAGCTGGCAGGCCTGGGGGAGGGGGGAGGGGGGGGTGAGAAGGTGTCATCAGAAAGCTTTCACAGACAATGGCCCATCTTAAATGAATGTCCTCCGTTTACTTCAACAGCACATTGAAGGTCTTACAAACCTTACGAAACGTTCCTAACTTGCTGAGCTACAGAAAGCCAGGAAGGTAATCGATCAATGTGGAAAATTTGCACATAGATAGTCTGTAAACTGTGTCTTTATTTCACCTTTATTTATTATTTTATTGTGTCTTGGTAGCATAAACACTGCAGTCTTGTAGCGATGCCATGTCCTATTGAATAGAGTGGCTGCACCCATCCCTCATGTCCTTCCCCAGTCTCTCCCCCCTCCACCCTGTCCCTCTCCCCCAGTCTCTCTCTCACCCTCTCCTTGGAGCCCAGGATGATGCTGGCCACGTCGAAGATGACCGCCAGGGCCACCTCTCCGATCTTGCACAGCTCCTTCTCCTCGTAGGCCATGCAGATAGCGATGGCGTCGATCAGGACCAGGGGGTCCATGCCCTTGGAGCCGTTCTCCTCGCTGTGGAACATGGCAGTGCTGGGCTGGCTGCCCAGCTGGTAGCACGGCAACAGGAACGGACCTGGGGGTGGAGCGGAAGGAGGGAGGGACAGAGAAAGAATGTCAACATTTCAATTACATTTTGTATATTTTGTCTCACCGCACATTGTTGGAGAAAGCCTGGAAAAAAATCACTTCATTACCGAAAACTTACAGTACCAGTCAAAAGTTTGGACCCATGTTCCCATTCTGGTACTGTATGTGCATATGACAAACTTGAAGGCCATGTCAGGAGTGTGCCCCTTAAAAACAAGGGGTTGGCGATCCAAAGAGAAGAGAGCTGAAGAACAGAGGAGCAGATGTCTGGTGTGCCTTACCACACTGCTGGGCCACGGCCACCATGGTGTAGTGGCGGATGAGGCTGGCCACGAAGGGCAGCGCGCTGGGCCGCAGGTCCTTGATGACGGCAGACATGAAGGCCCCGGTCAGCGCCTGCTCAAACGTCCGCCTGGCCGGCGTGTCCTGGGCCTTGTAGCGGTGCGAGATGATCACACTGGGGATCCACTTGTCAGTGAAACTGCGTCACCACAAAGACAGAGAGAGAAGAACAAGCAGACAAACGAGAAAATTAGCATTCTGTGACATTAAAACAGTCATTAATCATGCCTGGGAGAGATGAGCCTGTTGTTTTTGGTTGGGGTCTGAAGTGGTAACTGACAGTTGGAAATATCGTGTTTCCTGTGACGCCGGTTTGGAAGGGTAGAGTGGAGAGAGAGAGAGACACCCAGCCTTTGTGGTGGCCTGCCTACTGCCTTGTATCTGCCTGCCACCCTGCCACCCTGCCTGCCAGGCTGTCTGTCTCCACCTCTCCCCTCCTCCATGCATGGCTCACGGGGGCAGAGGGCTGACCAGCGTGCGGCGTGGGACAGGTTTCAGAATGCCACCTGACAGGCCCAGCCCTGATGGATCACACCATTTCATTATCGCAAGAGAAGAGGGGGCGCGGTTGTTGTGGAGAAAAGGAGGGCAATTAGGTATAGAGCGAGAGGGGGGTGGGGGGGGGGGGTGACGAGGGCTAGAGAATAAAAGGCGGGTGGATGAGAGGAGAGGTGGGAGAGTAGGGTGGTGTGGAGTTGGTGAGATGTGGGGTTCACACAGAGAGGAGGGATGTGCGTGTGGACGACCCAGCCAGGCTGACACTTTCTTGGTCCTGTATTCTCCTGGCATTTGGAAACATCAAGAACCGTTCACCTTCCCTGCCAAGCCCTATCCCTGTGTGACCCACCAGACAAGGAGAGAGTGCAAGAGAGAGAGTGTGGATGAGAACAAAGAAAGACAAAAAGTAGAGATGACGATGAAGAATGACAGAGAACAAGACAATAAAAGAAGAGAGAGCGAGAGAAAGGGGAGGGAAAAGAGTTGAAGCTGATAGAGAGGGTGGAAAAACACTGAAACCAGAGAGGTCGCCATGAATCAAGATGTCTGACAGGATCGGGCAGGAGGCGCAGCCTCTGCGATCATAACTGACACACTTCATTATCTGAGCTTGAGTGTGTGTGTGTGTGTGTGTGTGTGTGTGTGTGTGTGTGTGTGTGTGGAGCGGGGGGCAAAGCGAAGCGTAAACAGACAGCAGAAAGTCAATTAGCCCCTGCCCGAGGATCAATGATGGTAATGCAAGCCACCCTGCCTTCACCCCCCCCCCCCCCCCACTCTCTCTCCCCGCCAGACAGGCCTGCATGTGTGAGTAATTAGCTGATCTGACACACCAGACAAAGCTGATGAAGCAGCATGTGGCAGAGAGGAGGAGAGCGAGAGGAGACAGAGTGAGTGGAGAGAGGGAGAGAGTGAAGGGTGGGGTTGGGGGCAGACAGAAAAGTCTACGGTCTGGTCGGGTCAAGTAAAGGACTGGGTGTGTGTGTGCCTTACTTGGGGTGGGCCAGAAGCTGGTAGAGGGCGTGCTTGTTGTCATCCAGGCTGGTCATGGCCACCAGGAAGCACTTGATGACCTCCCAGGCCTGCCGTCTGTAGTAGGGCTCCGTGTTGGCGCTCTTCAGACAGTCCAGAGCCGTCTCTATGGCCTGGGGACGACACCAGGGCACGGGGTCAACACCACACAGCTGCACGCAGCCCACGGTCCATACTAGTTCTATAGGCATGTTCTTCTGCTGCGGGAAAGTGAACAGTTTTGTGGCATATGGACCCCAGGAGGGAAGGGAGGGGGAGGGGAGGCCATTATAACTGCCAGATTATGAGCTGACACATCGAAGCGGCCAGACGCTTAAGAGGCAGAAAATGAACTCATTAACGCCACTCAGAGAAGAGAGAGAGGGGGGGGGGGGGGAGGAGAGCGCGCACAGGAAAGGGTGAGACAGGGATGAGGAGGAGAGGAGAAGCGAGGAGATTACATAATTGAATCGTAGACCCGTCAGCCCCACAGACCACGCTGCCGACACAAACCTAACAGATCGACTAGCCATTTGGCACTAATAAAAGGATTTGTTATAGGGGGATGAAAAGAAAAATGGGGATTTGCTTTTGCCCTTTGAAAAGAACCCTGGGTTCCGGGAAACTAGAGAACAGAGGGCGGGTACAGAGATAGCCTGGAAAGAAATATACAAAAGGGATAGAGAAAATGGGAGGAAGAAGAAAAAAAAAAAGAAAAAAAAGCATAATCCATTGGAATACATTTGAACACCATGAAGTCTCATTCGGCCACAGAGCCCAAAAAGAGCCCAAAAACAGGAGACAGACAGAAGAGGAGAGAGTCAGTCTTATCCATCTTGGAGCTCCAACATCATTAAAGGGGTGGTAGTGGTAAGTGTGTGTGTTTGTGTGTATATGGTGCCTGTATTAACGCTAGTGGAAAGAGAGGGATTAGCCATTAGCGGGAGAAATACTGCCATCGTGGAGAGCCTAGCAGTGATAATAAAGGATGGATGGAGAGGAGGAATGGGGGGTGGGCTTAGGATATGCTACATTATCACCTGATGTCTCATTTAATTAGCTGAAGAAAATACCAGTCTCCTCCTCACATCATTTATCACCCCTCCCTATCTCTCTGTGCAAACCCCACACACACACACATACGTACCTTCTCCATGGGTAGCTGGATGGAGGCCTTGCAGTCTGTGAACTCGGCCTTGATGCTGGGGCCCTGCACCTCTGTCACCACGTACTGCAGCCGCTGGGACTCCTTCAGCATCTTCCTGTTACTGCCCCCGAACTTCCCCAGGACGCGGTACGCCACGTGGGAGATGGTCTCCGCCGGGTTACGAAGGGTCCGCCACAGGGCCTGGTGCGAGGAGGGGGGTTTTGAAGGGACAGGTAAAGCAGGTGTGCGTGCGTGTCACGAGTATTCAGGCGTCACCTATCCGAGCCGGCTCAGCGTTGACAGCCTGTGTGCGAGTTCTTGGTGTGAGGCGGCATCGGGCTGCTCTCACCTGCATGAGCTCGGCCCTGACTGGCTGAATGTGGTCGTAGAGGAAGTCGGGCTGCAGGTTGTCCACACACAGCTCCAGCGTCCGCAGGCCCTGGCTGACCAGGGTCTGGGAGCCGTTCAGGGCGGACACCAGCGGGTCCATCAGCATGGGCAGGTAGGGCAGCAGGGAGCTGAGGCGCACGGGCACCGTCAGACACAGCTCCACAAACAGGTCCTTCATGTGCTGCTTGTGAAGGCCGCTCTGGAGCATGTTCAGGCCTGGGGAAGGGGAGCAGGGGGGGTGGGAGAGAAGGAGGGTGGGGGAGAAGGAAGGTGGGGGAGAAGGAGGAAAGGGGGGTGGGAGAGAGGGAGGGTGGGGTAGAACGGAGTGGAAGGATACATGATGAGACAACAGGGGAGATTGGATGAGTGAACAGAAGGTCGAGGCATCTAAAACATGGCTGTGCGGTGTAGCCTACCTTGCAACAGGTTGGGCAGAAGGGGCAGGAACTCCTGGTACAGCAGGTCGTGGCTGCCACCACCAATCGAACGGAAGAGAGCCCGGAGAAGCAGGAAGTAGTTGTAAGGCTCCTTGGCTGATTGAGCCAGCTCCATCGAGCTGTTGACTATCTTGTGAAGGTGGGGCTGAGGTGAGAAGAAGACAAGGTCAGCAAGTTGCCAACAACAAACATCTACCAGCTGAAGATTATTTTGTGGGAGAAATCGTTAAGAATCCCACACAAGACGCTTGAAAACCAGATGAGTGGATTCCACCCTCACCTTGAGCATCTGTTCGTTTTCGGCCGCAAACAGGGAGACGGAGCCGAAGACGAGCTTGAAGAGTTTGAGGTAGAGGTTGGAGAGCTCCACGTTGGAGCCCATCTCAGGGAGCCTCTCCAGCAGATACTCCACCAGGATGGTGGCAAACAGGGCCGACGTCGACAAGTTGGCCAGGAACGAGTTGGCTACAATCTGCAAAGCATAGTTCTTGGAGATCCTCTCCACCATGTAGGGGACGGTGGTCTGGAAGATCTCCTTGAAGGTGAGCGGGTTCATCATGGTGAAGACTCCAGCAAAGTGCTCCAGCACCTCCTTCTCCTCCTTCATCCTCACAGTCTGACAGTTGGCCACTCTGATGTATGTCTGCTGGTTGTTGGCAACCTGTACCTGACCAGGAGGGGGGCGGGCACTGTTATACCCTGGTAACCTGTTACTCCCCCCCCAGTAACCAGTTACACCCTGGTTACCAGTTGCAGCCTGGAAAGCTAGCCTGTCCTGTATAAACACACCCCCTTTCTACATTATCATATGCACTTGTTAGCAATTGTCTGACCATACCTGGTAGATGTCCAGGGCCTGCATGGCGTACTTCACCAGCTTGATGTAGATCTGAGTCTCTTTAGGCTGCAACTGCTTGTTGGGAATGAACTGGGCCTCTGGAAAACAGGAACAGACACAGGCACCAGTTACAGCTTGGTCCTATCGTCCAAGTCATTTCCGATTTGTTTGCCCAAGTCCAGGATGCCGTCACCTCCGGGAGCCTTGCAGGAGGTGATCCCCCAGGTGATGGTCTTCACCCCACAGACCAGGGTCTTGACCAGGCTGCGGCAATCAGACACCAGGAAGGTCTGCTTGTCCTCCTTCTCCCCGGCCCGGTCGAGGGCGGCGGTGGGGGGAGGAGCAGGGGTGACGGGGGTGGGGGGGACCGGGGGGGGCAGGGCGGGGACGGGGGTCGGGGTGGGTGTGGCAGGGACGCCAGGCAATGCCACCGGGTCCACCACGCCCATCTCTGACTGGGGCTTGCACTTCTTGAAGATGGTGACGAGCTGGTAGCGGGCGATGGTGTGGAACTTCAGGACAAACACCTAGGGGGACCGAAGCACGACATGAATATGGAACATGCCACAAAATGTGACCTTAACCCTCCCTCCCTACCTCCTTCCTCCCTCTCCTCCTTCCCTACCTCCAGCATCCTCATCAGGATGTCCCGCCCGTTGCCGTTCTCCTGCTCGCTCTTTGAGCGGATGCAGTCCACCAGGTTGAGCAGCAGCTTGCAGGACATGGTCTGGATGCTGCTGGGCAGCGACTCGTCGTCGATGTTCTTGGCAAACAGCTGCACGGCCAGGGACAGGTCGGTCAAGGGCAGGTTCTGACGCACGTGGTGCACCAGGTCTGCCAGGGTGCTGTAGGCCAGAGGTCTGTGGGGGGAGGGGGGTTATGACAGGGGGTCAGAGGGTTGTCAGGTGAATAGGGGGAAGGGGTAAAGGGAAGATGGGAGTTCTCATGGGTTTAGCGTAAGTGCAACATGCAACGAAAAATTCCAAACGACTGTTAACTGTGACGTCGCGGATGTAGGCTCAGTGAGCTGATGTAGGCTCAGCGGGGTGATGTAGGCTCAGCGGGCTGATTTAGGCTCAGTGAGCTGATGTAGGCTCAGTGAGCTGATGTAGGCTCAGTGAGCTGATGTAGGCTCAGTGAGCTGATGTAGGCTCAGCGGGCTGATGTAGGCTCAGCGGGCTGATGTAGGCTCAGTGAGCTGATGTAGGCTCAGTGAGCTGATGTAGGCTCAGTGAGCTGATGTAGGCTCAGCGGGCTGATGTAGGCTCAGCGGGCTGATGTAGGCTCAGTGAGCTGATGTAGGCTCAGCGGGCTGTGACCCCCAGAAGAGAGGGAATAAAACTATCGAAGGGGGAGACCACTAACTGACACTGACACTAATAACGCTGCCAGGTCCTATTGGCCTGTGTCGTTTCACAGGTGGGCTAATGAGATATGACAGCATTAGTTGAAGAGAGTCGACAGGGTGACACACACCAAGCTCCTGGGTGAGGGGGTGGGGGGTTGACAGGCAGTCAGAGTCGTGCGGTGCCCCAGTCTCCCTGAATACTTTTGTATTTTTTTTAGGCTGATTTTAGGCTGCATTAGTATTCTACATACAGATACAATCACTTAGCCCTTCACTTGCAGACGCAAACAACCACCCACACACACACCCCCACACACACCCACCCCCACCCCCACACACACACACACACCCCCACACACTCACCTCAGTGTCTCCCGGGCCGTGTAGCCAGAGCCGATTAGTATAGACTCGTCAAAAAGTTTGTCCATGCACGGGATGAACTCTGTAAAGCCCCCCCAAAAAATTCATACATAAACAAACATGACCAGATTGTCAGCACTAGTTAAAGACGTGGTGTCTGAGTGCGTGCGTGTGCGCGTGCATGTTCCGTACGGCTGCGCAGGTCGGTGGTGAGGATGTGTTTGGCGGCGATGAGCAGTTCTTTGCGCAGGTGAGCCGTCTCAGACGGGCAGTTAGACAGCAGCTGCAGCATGCCCTTCACCATCTGCTGGGAGTACTTCCCTACAAGGTCCTGGAAGATACACACACACACACACACACCCCAATGGAGTTTCACATAGCATCTAACGTTCATAGCACATCAGCTACC
This sequence comes from Hypomesus nipponensis, assembly GCF_054491055.1. Classification (NCBI taxonomy): domain Eukaryota; kingdom Metazoa; phylum Chordata; class Actinopteri; order Osmeriformes; family Osmeridae; genus Hypomesus; species Hypomesus nipponensis. The sequence goes on along the minus strand of NC_140373.1, from coordinate 9,123,829 downwards.
CAGTTAGGACATTGTTTATGAAGAACTACACATGTTAAGAGGGAATAGAAAAGCAGAATACACTGTCCCGTCTGTGTGTACCTGGTAAATGCGGATGATGTAGGCCAGAAAGGACAGGGTCTTAATCTGAGCAGCGATGAAGTCGGCATAGAGCTCCTTGTTGTACAGCTTGTGTTGCCTGTGGGAGAAACACCAGATAATATTTAAATACAAATGGTGTATTTTTTTCCCCTTAATTGTCTCCAGCCAATTTCTCGTGTTTTCGTGATAATCAAGTAATTACAGAAACCTGGCAGTGATCATTAGTGTCTACAATCAGGGACAGAATTGTAATTCTACACAAGACTTTTGGTTGTTTCTTTTTGTTAGTCCTCAATTTCAGCTAGACTGCTAAAACACAGGGCTAAATTGCTTGAGCTCCACAATACATTTGGATTTGTATGCTGTAGGTTTAAAGGCTAGTTTTAGTTAGGTGTGTACACTGTCGGAATTAAAAGTTTCAAAAGTGCATTTAACAATGGTTTGGGAAGGAGAAAAGTCTGACATACATTATTGACTAGCATTGCTGCAAATCTATGCTCTCACAAGTAGAAATCCAAGTTTGTTAAGACTTAAACAAAGCTAACTGGAAGGGAATCTAAAATAAACACGAGCACACCCTAGGGCCAACACACACACACACACAGGTCTAACCTTGCTTGTGGGGACACCTGCAGCATTATGGTGTTCATGATGAGAGGGACAAACTCTGACACCACATTGTGTATGTTCAGCTTGTAGAGCTGGAAATAACAGAAGAAAAAAAATCATTTCAAATCCTGCAAGCATGTCTGAATTCATCACAAAGTTGATAACATGAGTTAGCAGCACAGTGACCCCTACGTCACAAAGTATGTTTATTCATTGGAAGGGTTTTATTAATGAGTACATAACAGTTTTAGGCCGTGTGTGAGTGTGTTTGTATCACCTGGTACATGAGCACCACTATGATGGGAAGCTCCGCTAGCACCTTGAGCGACAGGGAACCCCTGGGAATGATGGTGTGCTGGAGGAGACAGTCATTACACTGTTACTAAACTGTCACTGTCACATGGATACAACAGCAAAATGTTATCCATGTCTCTCATGGCCAGATAGATCTACGCATTAGATTGTGCAGCATATACTTGAAATAACTGCCCCTCCCCATGTGTCAGTGCTGGAATAGTACACCAGTGCCCTTCAGTGGTTGGAGACAGCATTGCAATGGGCTAGTATGCAGATGTGGGCTCCTACCGTGCGCGTCTCGCTGTCATCTCTCTCGGGGGCAGTCTTGACCAGGACGGAGGTGATCATGCCCACCATCTCTGGGGAGGGAACCGTGTTCTCAGCTATCACCTGCGGGTTCTCAAAGTAACGTGCCTGGGCGGAGGGAAGAGAAGGAAACCGAATGGGGGAAAAACAAAAGTGCAGAGGAACACACATCCGTAGACTTTCCCGTCAAATTCAGCTCTGCCATTGACGCCACCTTACCACCACTTTGGGCAGCTCTTTGTAGATCTGCTTCACAAAGTCCAGGAAGTGGTGAATCTAGGGGCAAAAGAGGAACGAATCATCGACTCTGCATGGGGACTTTCAACGAGGATGTTGGAAGCATACGAGAGAGCAGGACACACAGGGTCTCACCTCCTGGGAGATCTGGGGCCTGAACTGCTTGTGCAGCTCGATGATGATGCGCAGGCAGATCAGCACGTTCTCCTCGCTCTCGATCTGGGACACGGAGAGGAGACGGAATCGTTAACGCGACAGTTCCAGTCCAGGCCTGTTACAATCTCTGAAACCATGATAGGCCTGTCCTATGCCAGCAGCAGTTCAATTAAGAATACATCATGCATATATAACAGGAGGGGTTTGGGGGTTTTCTGTGCAGAGTGTGATTGGAGGTTGCTGCTTGGTAAGCCGCGCCCCGTACCTCCAGGAAGCGGAACATGACAGACAGGATGTTCTTGGTGTGCGGTCGGAGGTGTTCGTTGGTGGGGATACGGTGTATGATCTCCAGGACCAACTTCCTCAGTTGCTGCAACAACAACAGGTCAGACAGTCCAGAGCAGCAACGCTAGGATCAAGGGCTCATCTGAAACGTCTGGTGTGTGGGTTAGGGTTGGAGCGGTTTGCTTGTGTGGGTTCAAGCTGGGCTGAGGTACCTGCGTGGGTTTCTCCTGCAGGAACTGAACCTCTCCATCCTGGAGAAATGTCAAGAAGCGTGGAATGATGTGTTCTAGGAAGGTGGAGTACTGAGGAGATGATGTCACATTCTACAAGAGACAAACCCATACAAACAATCACGACACAACCTTGGAACATTCATAGTTCCTTCCAGTAATGTCATAGGATATATGACCAATCTTCAGATGAAAGCTGACACGGCATGTTCTCACATTTGAAACATGCAATTCAAACTCACCTCAAAGTTCTCGCTGACCTCCTGCATCATTTTGAGCTTGGTCTCATCAGCTGGAGGAGGTTATGGGAAAGAGCCCAGACATTAGATATGGATACAGACCACAGCCTCATCACACACAACATGGAGCTACTCTCAGCAAGGGCTCTCAGATCTTATCAGTTTGACTTTCAGCGCCCAGATTGTTAGAGGTACATAACAGACACTCACTCACTCACTCTGCCTTGCACTCACTCACACACACGTACCTGCTGCTGGACTAAAGCTTATCGCTCTCATCACATCGCCCCTGCTGATAATAGCAACCTATAGCGGTCCCTCATATGAACTGGTAGGCATGGATATTTTTCGCTGTGTAGGTGTACCACTATTTAACACACCTTTATGTTCAATGTATGTACTTTACTCACGGGTGTTGTTGTCTGTGAGGGCAGCTACAAACTGCAAGTATTTCTTCATGAGGGTGGTCTGGTCCACCACTGTGGGGCTGGGGGTTGGCACGAAGGCCATGGTGCCAGCGGGGAGAGACATGTGGAACTTGGGCTGGGGGGCAGACAAACGTCTGCTCTAGGATCACTGAGAACACATGTGAGCTGGATAAAAGGAGAGTCCAGATGAGAAATATTGAATACAACAGGTGACATGAGTGTGTGTGTTCTTCTGGGTTTTGAATTGTTGAATTTGGTGATTAATAGATACAAAAATAAGAATTAAAAGTTCAAGAATGTAGTTGATTGTGGGTACTAGAAGATTTGGCATTCCACCTACACTGATTCTGGTACAGAAGTGATTTTACATTTCGGCTGTTTTTTGGGGCGCACACTGATGACATCACCAGACAGAGTAATTTAGATAGCAGAGCATGCCTCGCAACATAAAATTCACAGTACCGTAAAGATGCATGCAATAATGTTTTCCCTTTTCACAGCAGGTTTAAGTGTAAATGTGAAACGGCCATTATGTCTACATACTATGCCAAAGAATGTAAAAAGAAACATAAAATTGTTTGGCAAATTTCAGCTAGGCTAGCTAGCTAGCCTTCCATGAAGAAAGAAACCGCTCGCGCGAGTCCCATGGATCTCACTTGTCTAAAATGTGAACAAAAACGAAACAAAATACAAGTTTTGGATAGGTGTGTGTAGGTACACACTTCCTACCAACCAATACTAAACAAAAACAGTCATAAAAACAGATTATTGCAATTGAGGAATAAAAAGGAATGCATCCCATTTCAACTTACCAACTCCCAACGACTGACCGGAAACACTACACTTGCTGGCTTCCGCTTGAGCTGCGCTGCTTAAACGAAGTATCAAGCCGCCTGCACTAGTCTGTTAGGTTACTGCAGCAGTGTGTTCTCTATGTATAGTAATTCGTTATTCCATTTCAGTTTCCATTAGGTCTAAATTACAAATATATATTAAGTTATAAATATGTGATAATCAGTATTAAACTTATACATAGTGGAAGGATATACAGGAAATATGTGGGTGTTATAAGACCATCGAAAACGATGGTCTTTTTCTTTAGTCAGACAAGTCGGTCAGTTAATGCGAGCAAATGCACAGCCGTCACGTCGCAGAAAATAAAAACCAACGTGTTACATTAAAATACTTTGGAAGTTAAAGCAAATTCCACAAAACCACCACAAACCGTTACTTTACCATGCACGGGCAAGGTTTTTCTCAGCACACGGCTGACACCTGCTGATGTGGGCTGCACTGACTCTAACTCACCACCAGGTGGTATGATGTGCTGAACCTCCCTTGTACAGTGTGGGACTGTACCACAAGATGGCAATTAGTTCATACACTGAATGCCTAGTAGAACTTGCCAAACATCAATAAACACTTCTAGTGAGCTCCTTTAAAATCGTTAGCCTTTGTACCTAATATAAACCTAATTTACCTGCAAGCAGTAATGGCCAATTTCTCCTTAAAAATGCAAATTATTGTAAAATTGACATATTAGAGGGTTAAACATAACTGCAGACAAAGTAACCATAAAAGCAATAAAACCTATCTGAATTCTAAATCTCTGCATGCATCCGGATTTCCATCCACTATCCTTTAGATTCCATATGCTCTATAGCAAACTGAGCCACAGGCACATTTTTGGAAAGTTTGTTTGCTTGAGTGCACTCAGTGACTAACGTGAATCGGAATACTCTACCAATGCAGCCTCATAATATCGATCAAAATACAACTTTTACACACATAATGCAAGAAATTCAATATGCTGGCTGGATGTAGCATGACCAGCCTGGTGGGGCTGGTGGGCAGATGGACAACACTGTTAGTGCTTCAGTGATGCAGTAAAAGGTTTCATTAGCATATCAATGGCTTTCCAATCAAACTGAGATGGTGAAACAAAGGCAATAAACAGCACACACACATAGGCCTACAAGCATACACATGCAGGTACAACTATGACAGAGATTGGACTGTTCCTCTCCTCCATGTTGTCTGTAATAGAAGGCTAGATCTTGATGTGTCAGTGCTTTTTCCCTTCACACCAGATGACATAAGAGACTCAATAGGAAGATCTTCTCTTCTGAATGCTGTCTGAATTCAATTTCATAATCCTTTTTTTTCTTTTGAACAACCATTTTCAGATCCGATCAGGTTACTTCGGAACAACTGGGCCTGGCTGATTACTTTTCCAACTACAACTTCAACAGGGTATCTCGTTTCTGTCTCTCCAAACTTGATGGAGGGTTTTCTTTCCGCATCAAGACATTAGGGCATGTTGCTTTTGTGAGCAGCTGTGCTTAATGAAATGTATCCTTGTTCCAAACATGTGTCTCTGTTCTTCGCAAGTGATTCAAACAGGCTGAGCCGCATTCAGGCAGGCCAGCATAATGGTCCTTTATTTGTGGTCCATTCAGCCCTTCATCAACTAGTCCGGAATAGACAGTCAAAGCACAGCATAATGAAGGGGAGAGAAACTCTCAACAGAGCGCTTGCATTAGTAACGTCAACAGAAAAGTTCCATATAATAGTGTCTGAAAAGATATTTGACTCAGGCTCATTGTAGCTTTGGGCTCACCTCATTAAAAGTGTTTTTGGGAGCCAGTGTGTATCCTTAGAGTGGGAGCTTCAACAGATCCCCTCTTTCGAAAAGCACTTGTCAGTCCATTACATTAGTGGCACTCTGTGCATGAGTACAGTGCAACCTTGTCATGACGTCCTCGCACATTCTGAGAAAGGTTCTTCCTGTCACTATCACCATCGTTATCCATTTCTCTCTCTCTTTCTTTTTCTCCCCTACTCTACTCCACTGTTTGTCACATTCTGGTAACATCAGCTTGTTATTGCAATATATGTCTTTGTAGATGAACCCCTTGTCTCCTGTCCCCTGTCCCACACTCACTGCACAGGGATTATGAATGTGTGTTATTTTCCCACAAAGACACATTTCCAACGAGGTTGGACTGAGATATGGTCCTTCCATCATGCGTCAGGGGAACATAGGATGGTGTCAGAGGAAGTGATGGAGTGTGAAGGAGACTTGAAGGACTGACTGGAGCCGTGATAATTGGTCCATGGCTTCTGAGTCTCTGCACCAGACCTGTCTCTCTCAGCGGACCCAAGGTGTTGATGAGAGTCCACTGTAGCAAGAGTCTATGAATTAGTCTATCACCTCACACGTCAATGACCTGTATTCGGTTTGCTCTCTCCCCCTCTCTCTCTCTCTCTCTCTCTCTCTCTCTCTCTCTCTCTCTCTCTCTCTCTGTTTCTTTCTTTCTTTAGGTAAATCCTCCTCATTAATTGTTACACCTTAGTGGTTTGGTGGCTGGATGAGGCAAAGAGGAAGAGATTAGTGATGTAGATTATGAAACGGTTGGGATTACCAGATCATTATTGTTTATCCTCTCATTGGATTATACCCAGTTTCCAAGCAGCCAGTGACTTCACAGTACCTTATCTGAATGTACACAAGGCATGTAACGGTATATACAATTTCTACATGACTGGAAAATGCTATGTCCTTACGTTATTCAGTGCAATATGACACCATGCATACCTCCAGTACTCAGCCAACCAGGATCCCCATCTCCATCATTCCATTCCTGCTGTGTCTGTTCCAACTGCAGGTAGATATAATTTATTCTCATCTGAGGCACACTACCAGTGTGTCACAGAGCACTAATTAGTTTCCCACATACTGGCAGGCTGGTAAGCCATCGTCAAAGTCACCCTACTGCAGTACAGTTTCCTGTCCAAACCCCTGCTGGGTAGAACCCAATTGGCCTTTCACAGCATGACCAAGCAGGCAGTTGTTGCTGCTAATTGTTTACCTTCACATCCGTTGCTGCTGTGACCATGTACCTCATAGATCACATCTGGTTTATTTCCAGGTGACGAAGATTATCCAGGGAGATGTAATAAAAGTGCAGACAGTTTATACTCTATATTGCCAAAAGTATTCATTCAGCTATCCAAATCATTGAATTCAGGTGCACAAAGCAAGGGCCATAAAGACATGGATGAGTGAGTTTGGTGGGGAAGAACTTGACTGGCCTGCACAGAGTCCTGACCTCAACCCGATAGAACACCTTTGGGATGAATTAGAGCGGAGACTGCCAGCCAGGCCCTCTCATCCAACATCTGTCTGACCTCACAAATGCACTTCTGGAAGAATGGTCAAACATTCCCATAAACACACCCCTAACCCTTGTGGAAATCCTTCCTAGAAGAGTTGACGTTGTTATAGCTGCAAAGGGTGGGCGGACATCATATTAAATCCTACGGTTTAAGAATGGGATGTCACTCACGTTCATATGCGTGTGAAGGCAGACGAGCAAACACTTTTGGCAATATAGTGTATTTATCTAAATGTATCCTGATTTATTTATGCTGTGGTTAAACCATAATGGGACAGTTTTTCATTGTTCGGTACAGGATAAACTCCAGGTTAATCCCATGTCAAAAGTAAATAAAAAAAAACGTAAGACATAAATGATCCTCTGAACCCAATCAATCCCATTCTGTGAGACACATTTTTTGTATTTTTGTTCTCTAGTGGCATTTTTTTTACCATGAAAACATGTATTGTCTATGAATCTGATTACTTTAATCACACCTTTCTAGACTCCAGATGTCGGTCCAGGAAAGCTAGAACCATCCCACTGAGTCTGTCATGGTAACAGAGCACCAATCTATTGACCTGTAACCCTCACACAGCGTGCTCATAAGAAGCACAAGGATCACACCTGAGGCTCACTTCATAGATAGATACCCAATGTTTAGTGTTGTTACCAATTGAACTTGTATGACTTCAAATGTAATATCTTCCCCGTCTGATGAGACGTGAACATTTTAGACATGATGTCTGGTTCAATTTTAAACATGTTATAAATGATTATGTCAAAACAAAATGCAATCCAGTCCTTTCTGACCTACGAGTTAGTGACGTCAACATACTATAGCCAACCAAGAAAGCCTCCCTGGGTAACACCTAATGCTTGGCAGTTGGCAGTAGTCTAATCGTATTAACCAACAGTCGCTCTCCTATCAGCAACACACCGCGCGTAACGTTTGACACCGCTAGGAATAGACCTGTTAGTCTCGCCACATTACGTGGATTTACCGGAGGGTTGTAGCCTTGACACTGGTTAAATGCTACAGAAGTAATAAACTAATGAAACGTCCACGTTTAAATTTACAATCACAATGGGATTCCGTGTAGTCCATTGTTTTCTTTGTAAACCTTACCCAACTTATTTGAAAGTCGTTTTCGTAAGGTAGGAAACATTTGATTTCACTTTATCTTCCGATCATAATTTGTACCGGTATGTTTTCCCTTGCGTGTAGTTTTTTGTGCTTTTACGCACTAAACTGTGCGCATTTTGCGCTCGGCCAAGAGGACACTGGAACCCGGTACCTGTGCCGAGCTATACCCATCAACACCGACACCAGTTGCCCAGTGACTATTTTGCCCGAAGTGAGTACAGCAGGCCAGGAAGAGGAGCTAAGGAACACTGTCATGCAGCTTCGGGAGACAATTCTACAACAGAAAGAGACGATAGTCAACCAGCTCGGCACCATCAATGAGTTGACCACCAAGCTCTCTCTTTGTGAGTCATCGGCTTCGGCAGGAGGCAAGTTCAACACGGGGTCCTGGAGTAAGGACAACCAGAATACGATGGGTGACGTCCCAAGAGACCCCAACGACTCAATCGACGCCTTGGGGAAGACCATGCAGAGTTTAAAGGATAGGCTGGAGAATCTGGAGGTATGTTGTTCGCATAGACATAAGGTGCACCGGAACGCGTAAAAATGGAATGCGTTGACCATAGAAATACAGTGTAGTGCAGCCTAAGTTTTAAAATGTTTTTCAAATAAATCAAAATGTATTGTACATATGGTCCCCAAACTGTTTATAACGCCTAAACATGTCTAAAGCAGTGAACAAGCTGAGATTCAATACACCATTTGGAGCAGTGCTTATCTATTTCTAGAAGCATGCGGAGGCGTCTGTGTTCTAAACCGATTACCATTAAAACTCCCGTTACGCATAGGTAATCAAATTCACCCCAATTTTCCCCAATCCCCAATGTCCTGGTAGATGTTCAAGGTAATTTCCTTGTATTTATGTACAATATCTTACCACTCATGAAAGGTACATGATTGGTAACCTTTAGCTCTGCTCCATGGTGACACATGATGAGAAACCAACATGTCTTGTCCTAGCCAGCTTGGTTAAATCTACCAAGAGCCAATTTCAATTTAAACTCAACTGATAAAATTCCTGCTAAGGAATGGTGCTTCTAATCTCCTATTCTCTGATATTAACAACAACAGTTACTGATAAGATTGTAATAGATTAACAGGCTTTGGAAATGAATGAATGTGTGGAGTAGTTAAACAACTGAGTGGATTTTCAAAGTGTACGACCTTCCTTGTGCTAGAGGATTTTCAAGAACATCACATAGCATATGATCAATTAATATATCTTATTGTAACGACTGTGGCCATGGGAACAGCACGTCAGGGATCAATAACAACAGTAATGCATTTGATTGGACATAGCATCACTGGGGACACTGGTGAGATCTACCACAACCTTCTACCTGTTGAGTCAACCAAATTAATCACTTTCTCTGGTCAACATCCGCAACTTCACTCTGACTGGAGACATCAACCTTCCTCAGGGGAAGTCGCAGATGCTTCCTGTTTTATTAAACGCTCCCTGTAATTGTCTGTGTCTCCCCCAGCAACAGCAGATGAGAGCCAACTCCTCCGGGGCGACGTTCCCCAGCGAGCTACGGGACCTGCTGCAGCGTCGCCTGGGCGACCTGGAGAAGCAGCTGCTCCAGAAGGTGAGCAGTCTGGAGGAGGAGAAGTACCTGCTCTACAACGAGACCACAGCCCACCGCCAGAGGACAGAGAGCACTCTGAACTCTCTCCTGGAGAGGATCAATGAGCTGGAGAAAGGTACACACACACACACACACACACGATACTCTACACATCAAATGGATGTTGTCCACATTCACGCGCTTTACACATGATGCTTCAAATCCAGACACGTAACCACACATGATGGTAGTGTCCACACGCGCACACACATACATACACAGGAAGGATGACCTATTCAGTAATTAGCCTGTTACATGCTCACCCCCCTCCTCTCAGGCCCACTGACTCACAGCTATTCATTCACTCAGAATGTCGGTCTTCACCATTACAGAACATCTATCGCAAACCCTGACAAACACCAGACCCTACTTATCACTCTTGGTCGAAATAATTCCTCCCATCTCCGAGGGTTCGACAGTTGTACATTCTGAGGGACTATTTCCTGTCCCTGAAGGTATAAAAGAACACAAAGGGTTTTATTTACAGCCAGTCCACCCATATGGTTCTATAAAATACAGAAATACAGTTTCTCCAAGGAGTTTACAGAGAAGGTTATCCCACAACCTTATGTAATACAGCTTACAAGGGAGTACACAAACCCACTGATATTCTCTCTTGTTTCTTTGAAGGACCTGGGGATTTCAAGTCCCCTGAGCAGTTCAAGCTGTCCCTGCCTCTGCGTACCAACTACCTGTACGGACGCATCACCAAGAGCATGCCTGAGATGTATGCCTTCACGCTCTGCATGTGGCTCAAGTCCAGCGCCAGCCCTGGCATTGGAACGCCCTTCTCCTATGGGGTACCAGGACAGGCGAATGAGATTGTGCTCATTGAGTGGGGCAACAACCCTATTGAGCTGCTCATCAATGACAAGGTGAGGGCTTGAGGGGTCCTGGGTTTATCCTTATGCGCAGTGTGAAGGTTCCAAACACACGGGTCACATAAGCACTCTAAAACAGTTGTGTTATCAACACCCGTGGGATAGCCTCACTAGAAGTCAAACCAGTTCAAACTCTATGCAATTTATATGGTGATGGGTTTTTGGACCATTTCTGGAGGATGTTTCTAGAGGTTTTTTGTATCATTTTTAACTGATAATTCCTTTGAAGTCAGACTGCCAAAGCAGCTCCAGTTATTCAAGGGCTCTTTATACTGCTTTCTAATTTGAGGGACAGCTGAAGACCCTGACCTATAACAGTCTGTTCACTTTCTGCCTGTCTCTCTTTGTGTGGCAGTAGATGTGCTACACTTACAATCCTACATCCATTAAAATCCTAAGAAACCTGAGCATTATTGATTGCAGCCACAGATAAATCATACCTGGGGTGTTCAAACATGTATTGCATTGCAACCATGTCTCAGAAAACATTCATTGTATTTATTCAGTCATTGTAACTATGTTGAAATGATGGCGTTGCCTTCCTATATATTATAGTGTCACAATAACCATTATGGTAATAGTGTTGTTAGAAAACATTCTCTTATGTTACATTTACACTTAGTCATTTAGCAGACGCTCTTATCCAGAGCGACTTACAGTAAGTACAGCATTCCCCCGAAGCAAATAGGGTGAAGTGCCTTGCCCAAGGACACAACGTCATTTGGCACGGCCGGGAATCAAACTTGCAATCTTCAGATTACTAGCCCGATTCCCTAACCGCTCAGCCACCTGACACCCTATGTTCTGACCTGTCCAGGTGGCCCAGCTGCCCCTGTCTGTGCGTGACGGGAGGTGGCACCACATCTGCATCACCTGGACCACTAGGGACGGTCTGTGGGAGGCCTATCAGGATGGGCAGAAGCTGGGTGCTGGAGACAACCTGGCCCCCTGGCACCCCATCAAGCCTGGGGGGGCCATCATCCTGGGCCAGGAACAGGTGAGGTCACTGGCTCATGGCTTACAGTTTCTGTTGCTATAATACAGTATGTGAGGAAAACTATACAGTAACAATGGATGTTTACACTGTGAGTGCTAAGAAGTCTGAAATCTTGAAGCAATTTATAGATGATTAGGGAAGTTGTCATGGATATCCATTTCTCATCTATTTCTCAGCTCTGTATTTGACATAGAGGTATTGCAATGTAACTGGCCGACAGCTTGGCTAGTAGCTTGCCAGCCCTCTAGCACCTGTAACTTGTGTCGATCGCTATAGTCTAGTCTGATAAAGAGCTAGTATGTTACTAGCATGAAGAATATCTAGCTAATACATAGCTTCCTCTGTAGCTAGTCAGTCTTTAGTTGCCTGTTGCTAAACTGGCCGGTAACTAGCACGTAGCCGGGCAATGTTCTGGCCTGTAGCAGGCAGCTTCCAGGCGGACCGAGAATGAGGGGATGATGATTGTTATTGTTGTTTTAACGAGGCCTGTCGTTTATGGCCTCAACAGGATGTAGTAGGTGGACGCTTCGACGCCACGCAGGCCTTTGTGGGGGAGCTGAGCCAGGTCAACATCTGGGACCGTGTCCTGAAGTCTGTGGACATCCAGAACATGGCCAACTGCTCCTCCTACACTCCTGGGAACGTGGTGTCCTGGCTGGACTCCAATGTGGAGGTGTTTGGGCGTGGAGCCTCCAAGATCCCCCTGGAGCTGTGTCAGGACCGGCTGCCTGAGTCCTAGGGGGGATAGCTCAACGGGGCTCTGACTGTTACAGACCTGGATCAAATTGTACTTACAAATACTGTAGGACACACAATATAGCTCACCACACCTGACAATAATATCAAAGGAGAAGTCATAAAGTTGCAAACCCAGAGGTGAATCAACGTTTTCAATTACCTTTTCAAGTGTTATTTCAGTGTAGTGATGTGTCTGCACTATTTTTAGACCTAACGGTGGAAGACCTGACAATGGTAGATTTCACATCAACCTTTTCACTCAAAATAATGGCTTTTATTTCAATAGCTTTTATGTAGGCCTATGTCAGAAAAACAAAGACTTTGATGTTGCCTAATGTGATGTGTTTGGATAGCTGTGACACCTCGTTGTATCAGCCAGATGAAGACTTTGGCTCCGAAATTTGCATTCTCTAATATTTGCGTTTCAATTGTGGTTGGACAGTAACCATTGTGAGTAAAACATTTGATGTCGATAAGGAGAAGGAAGAGAGACAGAGTATGGTTGAACTACACTGCATTGAGATAATCACACATCGCACACACACCCACACCCACACACACACACACACACACACACAAACACACACAAACACACCCACACACACACACACACATCAGTTTCCATCCAGACTAGACAGACAGCATTGGCTTTGCCATGTGACCTGTGTTTGCGTGTTGTGTAGGTGTGAGCTGGAGGCAGATTAAGAGTCTGTCTGAGGTGAGAGGACAGGAACCAGTGCTAAGAAGAACTAGAGTAATACTCAATTAATCCCTCTATCCAGATACCCATTGATGCAGTTCATATGCAATCATTACGTTTACAACCTATTTACAACAGTAATGAGTTAAGACAGCTCTGGTTATTATTAGGCTTTGTCATAGATATGTGTTTTTACCCATACTGTTTTCAATACCCAACATCCACCACAATGCCTGTCTGTTCTAGTCGGAAGTGAATAGTACCCTTGTGTTTTGGAACTGTAATTTTCCTTTATCAATATGTAATTGGTTTTATGTCAATATTGAATGTGTACTGTGTACTTTGCTTTGTACAGTCAATACTGTTATGTTGCCGTTTCTGGTTATTGTTTAGAAGTATTTAACTGTAAGTATTTAACTACGTTTTTTTTTTCATCCATGTTCTGTATTTTGTCCAGTTGTAAAGTTGTGCTCAGGATACTGTGCTAACTTCTTATGTGGCCTTCTGAAGACAAGGTACCAGATGTGCTTTGCAGGATTTGATGCTTTGTGAATCGGTCCTTAATGATCTGCCAATGATGTATCACATTAAAGAAATTAAAACCAAACTACCAAAAATGCTGTTTATTGATGCAACGGCATTTTATGTGTGTAGGATCCCTTAATTTCTTATGATATCTTTGAAGTCAATTGTCTTCAGACAATGTAAAAGAGATGAGCTGGGTGTCAAAAGTGAATGTGAGTGTGTGTGGAGAGGTGTTTATGACAGCAGGATGAAGGCTATAGCTTAGGCAGGAAGAGGTGAACTCCTGCAGGTGTCCTCTGTCATGTGCATTAGCCACACTAATGAGATGAGCAGCTCAGGGCTCAAGCCAGTCGCTCCTACACACCACTATACAAACACCCCCTTAACAAATATCTCTGGACAGCAGACCGGTCTGCACGCCAGCGAACGGTCTGCTGTCCAGAGACCTGCCTGTACTCCAGACACCTGTCTGCAGTTCAGCCTCCTGAACAGCAAAGCTTGATGCCCAGTCCTTTCTGATCCAGAAGAGCATTGTGTGGTGCCCAATCCCTTCCAGAAGGTTATTGTGTGGGATCTGAACAGAACCATCATTTCAGAAGCCTGAGACAAGGCTACAGATAATATGATTCAAAGTCCTGTCTGCTTTGTCCTGTGCTAAAACTGTGCTTAACATACTTGATGCAGAAATGACCTAATCAATAATTAAGTGGCAAAGCGTTCAAGATAAATATACATTCATGAGCAACATACTCTCGCTTTCCTGTATACAGGTAAACGGACAGAGCAGTTGCTTGACCATGTGGCTGTTGAACAGAAGAGTCTTTTGTGATTCAGTATGTGGGTAATGGTCAGCATCGTTTTGGTACTTATTTGACCTTGTAAACACTGTGCTGCTCATAGTTTCACATATATCTCCTCAACAACACTGTGGAGTGGAATGTCAAACCCTACAGACTGGAACTGTAGGTACTGTACATTCTCACATAGGTAGCTGTGCTGTGCACAACCAATAAACCATGATTAAGACACAGAAACATCCAGAAACAAATCGACAGGGATGTTGAACACAGTTTGGGAGTAATAAGCTCTCCTATAGAACTATTCCTTTATTTTCCATCCAAGTCCACTCAATTGTACATGTACAAATGACAAAATGTTGAGCGAGTTCAGTTTGTGCTGATGCAAAGCCGCTGCAGGCTCCAGGCAACTCATGCCTGTGGGCCTCAAGGTCGTTCTCATTAATCACATGACAGTGCCCACACATCAGTGTTCTTCTCTCACCAAGGTCTGTGATTGGTTTATGCTGCAGCCCCCAGGTGTCCACCATTAAGATCCCTCCCCACCAAGCGACTGACAGTCATCATTCATCACCGTAGAGACCCAATACACTACATTACCCTTGGACTTTTGATGTTCCCACTTCCTAAAGTTCACAGCGGAAAAACTTGTTACATTGAATAGTAAAAAAAAAAAAAAACTTTAAGGTTTTAAGAAAACAAGTTTTATATACATTTCAGTCTATCTATCATTAATAGTTCTAATGGGAGCTAAGTGTGATAAGTGTGAGGTTTTGTGACTTTTCTAACACTCATTTGGACAGAGCAGAGGGAGAGAGGGGTGAAGTCCGGTAGAGGGTGGGCCGTGTCCCGTGCTGCATGATGAGAGGCTGCCTCTCTGCTCTCCCTGCAGATGAGGGCTGGATGGAGGAGTAGACGGAGGAGGGCCCAGGGGCTTCCTGCTGGGACCGCAGCTCCATCTTAGTGAAAGTGTACCTTCTGGAGAACGCAGCCATCTGTAGAAACACACACACGCAGATGCTCGATAGCATTGGTTTTGGTGTTTCTCGTTCCAGTGTTTGTGTTGTTCGCCCCCTTGTGGTCATGTTGCGAAACATCTTCCCAAACTTGACAACTAGTACAATACACTGAAATCTTCCTAATTTTCTCACTGAAAAAGCCGTGGACAGGTGACAGCAACACCATATTATAAACAGTACTAAGCACGTCAGCTTAGGGATCACAAGTGAATGCAGCAAGTAAGTCCTGGTGTCTGTCCTCCCTACCTTCGGCTTCATCTTGTTTCCACGCCAAGGGCGACAGGCAACCACTGCAATGAAGCAGAATGTTGCCACGAGGATGGCTGCGCAGGGCAGGATGAAGAACAGGTTACTGAAGGCTGTAAGGAAACACAGAGAGAATATGCTGCTAGTAAGCAGTTGCTTCCCTGAAGCTGAGGATGAAATGGAGGTCTTGATGGCGTTCACAGTTTTTAAATCGAGAGTGTATGTCACGCTAGTTCCATTTAGGAGGTAGCTCTTAACTGCTGACCTAACTCCCCTCCCCAGGCACCCCCACCCAAACAGTACCTCGGGTACCTCTTTGAAAAATTTCACTGATACTATTGGTGTTAAAGACCCTATTGTTCTTGATTACAACCTGGTCACAAGACTTCAGACTCCCCAATGAATTCCCAGCAGCAGTTATAGGGTGACCAATGCATCTGCCATAGAGGACATGTGCTGCCCTGGCTGGCCTGAACCAGTCTGGTCCAGCTGGGGTTGAACTGATTCCTCAGTATGATTCTGAAGGCATTCTGACGTAGTAAAGTACTGTTGTAACACTTAAATCTCAGTGTAAAGGACCATTGAGACCTTGAAAGAAGAAAAGAAGGGAAGGCAGCAGGTGGGCGAGGATGGCAAGGGGGGAATCATTTCTTCAGATCTCATCAGCAGGACCTGTTAAGTCCTGTTTCTAGGCTGTCCTTAAATGGTCATATTTCCAGACCTACTTTCTTATCAAATCCTATCATAGACTGTAACTATGGCAATGACTTCGTTGGCACCCCAGGGGTCGTCTGTGACATATTGTGGCAAAGGTACATTATTTCTTCCTAACGATGCAGAGACAGAAGCAGCTTACGGGCCCTCCTGACGAAGAAGCTGTAGGAGGTCTGCAGCGTGCTGACTTCGTTGCGTGCGCTGATGTCCAGGCAGTGGACGCCGGTGGAGGTGAAGGTGTGGTTCAGCTTCAGTGTGTTCTCATACAGCATGGTCAGCTGACACCCCACTGCCGTGTCTGTCACACAGTTGGGCAAGATCCGCCAGCACACCCACATAGGGGGACTGGGGAGTCCACACACACACACACACACACACACGAAGAAAGGACACACCCACACACACGCACACAAATAAAGGAGAGAGGTTTAGAACACAAATAATACTCCGTTTGCAGTGGTCCACAAGGAGTAAACATGCACTGGTTACATACCATGAATTGGAAACTGTGACACACACACTAACCTTCCATCCACATGAACAGCCAGACTGGTATTTTGAGAGACCTGGTAGGTAGTAGGCCCTGTCAGTTCAATGTTTTTGATGGCATCTAAAGAAAAAATGTAATGTTTTTTCACCTTTCACATGGATACACAGTCAGAATGTTAAGGTGCCACTTAATCAGGTACCCTCAACATACAAAATGTTATCTGTTTTTGACAGATTTAAGACTATTTCAAATCATAATATCCCCATGAATCATTCTGGACATAAATAATAATTGTTTATTTCGAATATTTGAATAGGTCCACATACCCAGCACCGTGACATCCATACTATAAACCCCGGTCAGTATGGTGGCGGGTTTGGTGACGTTGGCCCCCACTCTGAGCCGCAGGGTGTAGTTACCTGATGCCATATAGTTGTATTTCACATACGGTTTGAAGCCCTTTATCACCTCTCTTCCCAAAACAAAGAAAAAAAAAGACGGTTTCAGTTATGAAACGTAAATCGGAATTCACGGCTTGATAAGCAGAGTCCACAAACCCGTTTCCGAAGTCCCAAGTGTAACTGAAGTGCGCTGTCCGTAAAGTATTCTTGGGATCGAACAGTTCGAACATGGCCTCCGTGGTTATCTCGGAGGCCAGCTCTCCACTGTCCCGCAGGTACGTGGCATTGCCTTCCTTCTGATAAAATAGGAGCTTCCCCGCAACATTTTCTGAAAAAAAAGACAATTTAATTTGATTAGATTACATACGATTAGTATTGTGTACATTTCCCAAAAATATTGCCTCAATTCAATCTTAAAATGACCTACCCAAGCTGATCAATTCATCTGTGGCCCCAGAAACTGTAAGGCTCAGGATCAGGGGCAAAGACAGGCATACCCACGCAAGTTTATTTCTGGAAAACAGACCATAAGCAGAAATATTTGGAAAAACAAACAGTATAAACACCACACAGTAACATATGTGTACAAATGCTATTAAAGGGTACAATATTTACCGATACATATGCAGTTTTCAACGCACAGGAGTTACAAATTGAGAGGCTACCGCAATACTGAGGAAATTCGTCTGTAAACGTTACTGTCATGGAGCTTGGTCAGGAGTTATGTTGAAAGTGGTGCAATCAAGTTTGGCCATGGCTTTATGTCGTGTTGATGATCCTTGGAAATCAGCGCCATGCGTTACATAAGGGTCTAGTGACACAAAGCCCCGTTGTGTTCTCAAGCATAGATAACTCTAAAGAGGAGTGTGTGTGGGGGGGTCATTCAATGGATTCCCCACGGTTACGCTCAGGCCAGTCTGCTGAGCAGTGAGCATGAGAATGACGGATATAGGCCTACTTTTTTTGTTCAACTTTTTCTTAAGGTCTCCTTTAGCCTTGTTCAAAACGTGCAGTTGGGTTTTGCTGTAGGATCTAGGATGAGATGACACACACAACTGTGCTTCTGTCCCTCCCTCTTTCAGTAAGCCTGTCTGTCCCTCACCCGTTGGTCTCTCTTTCGTTCCTTCTCTCTCTTGAAATAGGTGGGTGCCTCCCCCTCTCACCTGTTGATGGGATCTTCCTTCTTTTCTCTTCTTTTCTCGAGGTAAATATTACAGTTTAGATGTCATGTCAGGTGTTCCATTCTTCGACCTGAGGCTCGGCTGAGACTGCAGATATCAATAATGTCACTAGATGGCGATGTGCCTATACGGATAGTCTGTGCAGTAAGTCACAGTTATGCACTTTAATCCTATAGGTAATTACATCAGAGAGAATGCGTCTCCAACATAAAAATGTAGGTAAAATAGCTTACAAATATATTACTTGGATGAAAAGAAAACCTCGTATTTCAACATTTAAACGGTTTAAGACCAGCTTCATACGGAACATAATTAATTTATAATGCCATGATACTGAGATGTCTTAGGTGAGTAGTTGGCTTAATTTTTACAGCAACGAAGTTGTCCGTAACAATTAAAGAAGTCTTGAAATGAAAATTAAGTCTAAGAATAGATGCATGTTGTAAAGTCTTATTTTCTGGCCTCCAATTGCTCAAACACATTTATACATGACGCATCCATCACGGAAAGCACTGCAACGACCGTGACGTCAAGGTCCCCCTTTTCGGTCTCCCGCCCCTACAAGCACAAGCACGCAGAACACATAGGGTGTACACACAGATGCGTGTTGAAAGTTTGATAGTGGTTTCAGTCAGCGGTAAAGCTCAATGCACCGTTGGCCACCACTGGCGAGTTCTTCTTCTGCTTATCCAAATGCGTGCTGCTATTTACAAGACATCCGGCATTTTCCTGGATTAAAAAGCATTCAAACGATTCAAAAGGCTAGGATTTGTAGCCGACACCCGTCATTATTACTATAGATCTAAAAGACTGCAACGGAACCGTTCAGACGTTTTAATTTATTTGAATTACATTTAAAACACTCCTGCAAACATGTCTCGAGATCCAGACGATGTGAATAAACTGACCGAAAGTACATATAAGGTAAGTGGCTAGAGTGAATATATAGGATTACATTTTTAACCCATAGACAATCCCCCTACAACACTTGCCGATGTAATCCAGAAATGATTCAATCCTCCAAGTTTTTATAAACTTTTAGTAGGCTACATTTTAGACATTAGGCTTCTCCTCGATGTCAATTTGTGTTGGGGAAAGCTTAATTATTGATAAGGTTCTTGTTTTGAAGAGACATAAACTTGTCATTACAAGATAAACATAAACTCGCTATTTGGACTGTTTACCTGTAGGCACAAGGGAAGGTTGATAGGCTACACCTGTGGTGAAACCTCTTCACATCCCCCTTTTGTAAGTTAAATGACCAGTACCTGAAACCCAACTTTGATTTGATCAATCACAACGTCATCCAATCGTTTTCAAATGATCAGTTCGCGACGCTTGTCTGCCTGCGCCACACCTGTGCTGGCAGGCCGAAAGTGTCTTGAAATAATACGTTTGTTAATGGCCCTAGACAACTGCCAAAGATCCATATACCTGGAAGTGAAGGAACCTGTTCCTACTACCGTTTCTCACTTCTTTCAGAAGGGTGCATACGGCTTTGGCAACTTGTCTGTTGATTGTTCTATTGAGGGTGTGTCTGGGGAATAGAGACATTGAGGGAGTCCACAACGCTGTATTGTGGAAGAATTTCAATAGGCAGATTAAGTTTGTCACAGTAGATGGTCTGTTTGGGACTTTGCCCTCTCAGTAATATGTGAAGCTTCGTGTTAATGATTAAAAGTCTCATTACGGCATGGTGATATTTATACAAAATGTAGGTACTTCAAAACAAGCACACGCCATATTTTCTTAGTAAATTACAAAATTAGAGCTTCCCTCATGCAGCAACAAAAGTATTCATGTGTTGCTGGTAAGTGCATTGAAATTTGCTAGTGGAACAGTGACTGTTGTCACTTTAGTAATAAGCAGCCTAGTTCACAGACTCAAGTGCAAAGGCATGAACTGAACCCCCTCCCACCACACGCCCACGCCCCTCTCCTTCTCTGTTCTAGAATGTGATGGAGCAGTTCAACCCTGGCCTGAGGAATCTGGTTAATCTGGGGAAGAGCTACGAGAAATCTGTGGCAGGTAAACACAAGCATTCCGTCTGCATGTTCTATAATAACAGCTTTATTGCCTGTCAATGATTTTATTGTTTGACTTATCTAACAAACTAAAGGGCATTTATAGGTGTTGATACATTTAACTTTCAGGAAATAACAAGTTGTGTTATTTTTATCTGTCTGTATGTCTGTCTGTCTGTCTGTCTGTCTGATCACTTGCCTGCCTGTCTCCCCAACAGCGATGACTCTGGCTGGGAAGACCTACTTTGACGCTGTGTCTAAGATAGGGGAGACTGCTGCCGTGTCTCCTGTGTCCAGAGAACTAGGTGAGTTGACAGGTGGCACACCCTGACTGTGAGTCCACATGTGTGAGTGCCATAGGAGTCTAAAGTGAGACACTGGAGGTGAGGCCCTGACTGGGCTGTTTCAACCAGGAGAACTGGCACAGAAGCCAGAATGTCTCCGACCTGTCAAATGTACCTTTACTGAGGCAAAGAAGATGTGCATGAATGTGTCTCATTGTCATACGAATAACACTTGAGGATAGAAGAAAATCAATTTCCCTTGATATTTACGACAGTCAAGTCCTTCAATACAATACGTGATTATAGCGGTAGCTGTGTTGCTGTAGCTCTCGCACGTCTCTCTACCTCTCCATCTTCCCATTATAGTCATCTCTCCATCCCTACATCCCTCCTTTTCTTCGGTTCTACATTATCTCTCAGTCTCTCCAACTATCACCTTCCCTATTTCTCTCCATCTCTCCACCTCCCTCTCTCCCACCCTCGGTCGATCTCTCTCGCCCCTGCTGTCATTATTCCTACAAGTTGCTATTGCCTTCCGAGGAGTCCACCAGCCTGCTGTGTTAGAGTGCTGTGGGCTGAACAGGTGACCCACTTCTCTGGGTCTCTGTCCGCGGCTGTTATGGCCCATCAGCCAGCCTCCTCTGCTCTGATGTAACCTCTGTCATCGGCGACAGGGCAGCTAGGTGAACGGGCTCTGATTTACGTGCACAGAGCCAGGAACTGGACATGGAGAGAGTGAGATGGGGGGGGTGGACATGGACAAAAGAAAAGTACATTCAGAGAAAGTGGAAGACAGAACAAAGACAGGGAGAGAAATGATGTGAAAGGGGGAATAAAAAGAGAGATGGTTTCACGGACATGCACGAGGAATATTGACGAACTACAATCTTTTTTTCTCTGATGTCAGAGCGTCTTACCCTCCATCCCTGCTGGAGGTGTGTAGGTGTGTGTGTGTGTGCGCGCGTGTGTGCGTGTGGCGATGCGCATGTGTAAATTGCTGCAATGTAAAGACTCCCACAGTTTACTGAGATTGACAATCGAAGCATCACAAATCATAAGTTGTGGAATGGAATAACATATGTCTGCCAGAGAAACGTTGATTGTAGTAGTTTTATATCTGTCAGAGTGTATCTGTTCCTGTCCTGCCCGTCCAGAGCAGACCACAGCCGAGAGATGGTGTGAATTCTCTCAGGCATCGCTCTGAGACAGGCAGCAAATACACAGAACAAATAAGACAGACAGAGACAACTATTTCCCACCATTTCAGTCCTCCACCCTCCACCCCCCATCTCCCCCTCTCTAAACACCTCCCCCTAAACCCTTTTAGAAGGTCTGAGTAGAGCAAGTTCGGTTGTTAAAATGAGATCTAAGGACACACAATTTTCCAAGCCTTCATGAACTTGACTCCCCAGGTTTTTGAATCTGACTCCTAATTTGAGTCAGAAGTGCCGGGGGATTCGTTTCAACATGTTCAAGCAAGCAATAACAGCCTCCACTTCCGTGTCCTCTCATCTCGGGGACTGTCAGTACGGTCATCAATCAGACCTGTTCCCACTTCCACACTCTTGACTCCATTCCCATGACTACATTAAACCCAAGTGTCATTGATCAAATCCATTCCAATGATGGCAGAAGCAGGGCCACCCTCCCACCCCCGTCCTCTGCCATGCCAGCTCAAGTGCACCGAGGTGACGTGAAGAAGTGTCCCCTGGGTGAGCAGTGTGGTGTGACCTGAGGTTAGCGCATGTCACCTAATCAAAAGGGATATCATATTCCCGGTACAATAACAGGTGTTGCACCACTCACACACACTCTTCCTCGTTCCTGAACATCATGCCACACCCTTCTTGGGTTTCATAACTGCTTGTGTACCTCTGACAGGCTTCCTCAATGCCAAGACATAATGGGTGTCTCACCACACCCAAGTCCGCTATGTACAGGCCAGAGTTTTGTCCTGATCCACTTTACAAAGGAAAGCTCTGGGTGGGCAACAGCAGCTATCTCTGGTTCCCACCAGGTCTGGTAAAGACCTGCTGTGTGCTTAGTGGAGTGCTGCTGCTCGGACCTCCCTGGAGACCGTTGGCTTGGACCTCTGGCTTTTGTTCTGTGACTTTGAGAAACACACAGTGGTACGGAACGTGGAACAATTGTCTTATCACTGAAACCTACCGAGGTCCCTCAGATAGAGAGAGGTGACTCGATAATGTCACTTTCAGAGGTTACCTCCTCGCTCCACTCTCACCACACACACCTACATGACCCCCAGAGGTGTAAGAATGCAACTGACAAACTTTTTTTTTTTTTTTAGCAGGTACAAACATAGTTTTAAATTTTTCTCTCATAGCAAACATTAGAGCTGTCCTGTTGTTGCAGTGTTAATTGTTTGTGCCACAGCTGGGAATTGAGAAGAATGACCCTACTCTGCTAACAACAAGGAGAGAGAGAGAGAAAGAGAGAGAGAGACTGCCAGCCAGTCTCCTTCCTGTCATTCAGTGTCATGGAAAATACCTGGATGTTAAATAACAAGCATCTTTCATCATGTTGTTGGCCAGGAAGTGTGCGTGGAGGGGAACTGTACATGCAGGCGAGCACACATGACCCCATAGAGACACATGCCTATGTATCTCTAATGAACTCACTGTACATACAGTACACTGCACAGCTGTCACTCTAGCCATGGTCTACAGACCATTCATTTCTAGTTCACATTATAATTTCCCAGCAGAAGGTCACACTGTGTATTTGCCAGTCAAGAATGTGTCTCTCACCCCCCCCCCCCCCCCCCCCACACACACACACACACACACAGGGACTGAGTTTGCCCTGTGTTTTATGGGCAAGGCAGAGTGGACTGGGCACAGCACAAAGCAGAGCTGGAGTGTTGCTGACAAAAGAAAGAAAGATTAAAAGAAAGAGAGAGCCCCCCGCCCTTCCACCTTTTCTTTGGGCTGTTTATCAAACCTGCAGGCTGAAAAATATTTTTTAAATATTGAACCCGAGCTGTCACTGGGAGTAAAGAAAGGTAAACAGTGTCCACCCAACTGTTTGAGTGTCTCAGGATTGTTTGAGTGTCTCAGGAGACGACTTAACAGTGTGTCCTAGACTGACCTTGCTTATTTGACGGCAACCATTTTTTTTGAAGGATAATGCTCTATGGAGGGGAACTTGAGTTTGTTGAAGGTCCAACCTCAACAGATGCTGTCTAGCGGTTTGATAGGAGTTTTCTCAGTCTAGCTGACAACATACACTTGTGCAGTGTATGTTACAGTGTGCAGTAGTGACGGAAGACTAGCCAAGTGGCCGAGAAGTCTTCATAGTTAATTTGCTGTGTACACCAACATGAAGCAGCAGCGGGAGGTTGTGTTAATGTTGGTGATTGTTCTCTGTGAGTCCCTCTCCGGAGTTTCCCGGTGGAAACATCCCACAGTGCTGCCTAACTATCTGTCAGAGTACGTCAACAAAAGTGGACACGGTGTCAACATTGGGCTGTCGGCGAGCCCAGAAACATGCACATGCACACTTAGTCTTACCCTCCTTGACAGACACCTTGCTTTCTCTGAAACCACTGTCTCTGTTCTCTCTCTCTCTCTCTCTCTCTCTCTCTCTCTCTCTCTCTCTCTCTCTCTCTCTCTCTCTCTCTCTCTCTCTCTCTCTGTTTGTCGCTCCCTCTCTCTCTCTGTCTGTCTCTCTCTCTCTGTCTGTTTGTCTCTCCCTCTCTCTGTCTGTCTGTCTGTCTGTCTGTCTGTCTCTCTCTCTCTCTCTCTCTCTCTCTCTCTCTCTCTCTCTCTCTCTCTCTCTCTCTCTCTCTCTCTCTCTCTCTCTCTCTCTGTCTGTCTCTCCCTCTCGCTCCCACTCCTTGTCTCACACTTACTGTCTAAAAATGTGTTGTGGTCAAAGCAGAAACATCTAGTCCTGTCTGAAAATGTAGAAAACTCACTTATCCACCCTCCTTCTTGACTGACTGACTGAGTGAGCTGGTTGGTGGAACACCTACTGTTAGTTTCAGATCACTGATTTCTTATTCATGGTTCAACTACCTGACATTCAGATAAGTTACTTATTTGAATAAGGAAATGGAAATGGATGGATGGATGGAGTAATATATCAATTCAATATATTTTATGAAATATTACCTCATGGTCTTAGTCACACTCCCACATCCCCGCCTTGTCTTCCCCCTTGCCCCGTCTTCCCCCTACCTCCCTCCCCTTCCCAAGACATTTCACACTTGACCCTACTGGCCCTAACACTTCATCAATCATTAAACACAGGGCTGTTTGATATCGTGGGTTTATATGCACAATGGAGTTTACACATGTTAAAGTTCTGCTGCTCCTTGATCAGGGATGCATATCCCAGTCACCACCTTGTTATAGCAACAAATGATCCAGTCTATGGGAGTTTTGTGGATGTGAATCACATCACAAGGACATCGGGGATGGATGGATTTCTCTGTGGTAATCTCCCAACAACCCCCCCCCCCCTCACTCCCCACCTGTGATAGGAATGTTTGGCCTCCAGATTGTCTGGCTGTCACTGTTTGCCTGTCAGCCTGACTCAAATAGGTGTAGCCGAGATTTCCTCAGTCTCTGGCTGGGAGAAAAGATTGATCGCGTGGAGCCCAGACCCTGGATTCAGCTCTGATTTTTCTGATCTGATGTTTCCTTTTCATGTCTTCCAGAAACACCATGATGATGACGTGTGTTGTGTTGCCAGAGGGCACACGCACACGGCATTAGTCATACATCATAAATCACCTGTAGAGAATGTCTGTTGTTGTTCTCTGTCTTATCGACATACCGATAAAAAAGCTGGATGATTTCGACTGTAGCGTTTTGTGGTTATGATTATTGGAGTCTAATGGTGCTGTAAAACCAAACCTAGTGTTTAAGAACTAAGGTGATCAAGTTCTAGAACTACAGGATTCAAGAGCGATGAGCAAGAGCCCTTGGTAGGTTAAGTGTACTGTGATATGCACTTGACATGTTTTGTCAGCTCTCATTGTGCAAGGGCCTTCTCCCTCCAGGGTAAATATAGAAGTAATCTGCCCAAGCCACAGATTAGATACAGTGTGTATGCTGTCTCAAATTAATGACCAAGCTGCTCAATCCAACGTTAAGTTCCTCTTGGCTCCGACTGTGGTTGACGTTGTTAAAAATCTGTTCTTATGTAACATGCAGATGTGTGTGTGTTTGTGATTGGCTGGTCCCATAGGGCCGTAGATGAGACAGATTGCTGTATCAGAGTCCTTATTTCAGAGCTTGGGCCTTCCCAGACAGCCAGGCAGGGGAGACCTGAGGGTCATATGTGGGATTATAGAATCACAGGTCAAACTAGTAGTTGTGATCTGTCTGTTTGGCTCGGCTCAGAGAAAAAGAGGTCCAAAGAAGAGATGAGGGGGATGAGATAAAGAGACAAAGGGAATGAATAGAGAGAGAGAGAGAGAGAGAGAGAGAGAGAGAGAGAGAGAGAGAGAGAGAGAGAGAGAGAGAGAGAGAGAGAGAGAGAGAGAGAGAGAGAGAGAGAGAGAGAGAGAGAGAGAGAGAGAGAGAGAGAGAGAGAGAGAGAGAGAGAGAGAGAGAGAGAGAGAGAGAGAGAGAGAGAGAGAGAGAGAGAGAGAGAGAGAGAGAGAGAGAGAGAGAGAGAGAGAGAGAGAGAGATGGGTGATGAGTGGAAGATTACCAGCTACACACAAATTGCAATCTGAAGAGGATGAATCATTCCATGTGAGGTGGATACAGAGACCTTGTCCTAATACAGGGTGTGTTGTCTTTACACAATGCTCTGTCTGCATGACTCCAAGGAGTGGTGATGCATGAATCCTTTTCCTTCCCAGACACATCTTCACTCCCAGGCCCAGCCCACAAGCTCTAAACTTAGTCAAACTTAACCCTTGCCCTGATCCCAGGCCTCTCCTGCCTCCACTCCAGGCCTAGTTTCAGCCTCTACCCCAGCCTCTCCTGCCTCCACTCCAGGCCTAGTCTCAGCCTCTTCCCCAGCCTCAGTGCCAGCCTTCCTCCCCAGCTCATGCTGTTTTTGCTGCTGTACAAACAGCTGGTCCCCCTGTCCTGAGCTCCCCTGCCTCCGCCCCACTGCCACCCCACCCAGAGTACAAAGGCAGCATTTACTAGGGTGTTCTGGTGACCTTCAGAGGGCAATGTTGTTGTAGCTGTGGATGCTTACAATGCCCTATGTACAGCCATGCTGATCCAGGGGCTGGACCAGGACCTGGACCTGGACCTGGGGCTGGGGCTGGACCTGGGGCTGGGGCTGGACCTGGGGCTGGGGCTGGGGCTGGCTGTGTGTGTGTGAGTTCCGAGGTTGGGGGTCGAAGTGAGTGTGTGTCTGAGAGAGTTTGTCATTTGCCCAGGCCCAGTTGTGGTGTGGCCTCCTGAAATGAGGGGATTTTCAGGTGAATACTTGTTGTTGTGTTTGTGGAAGGTATGAGTTGACACAGGCGATGTCCCTGGTTCCCCATTCCTTTATGTATGTATTACACATGTAAACCAACCAGCCAAGCTGGCTGATGTCATCTATCCTGCTGTGTCATTCTCACATCACAGTCTAAATCAAACACACACCTGGCGCCGACCAGAATACACTCACCTTTACTGTCCTGACCAGACCAGAACCTCTAGATTCAACTCCATTGTGTCTGTGGCTGGGCGGGTATCTGGTCAGCTGCTATTGTCCTGCTGGTCCAGTATGGTCCTCCATTGTCCGCAGTGCCAGGCTGCTCTGATTGTGTGTCTATGGGGATTGTTCTGTGTCTGTTTGTCTATGATAATCTGTATGGCCACTTTCCATCCATACCTCAATTGCACATTGATCTAGATGAAAACACTTGTCATTGCCTGTTTCTGCATTTCTATAACCACCTACAGTACACGTGCTAAACATTTGTCTATAATGATATAATAAACTTTGTCAACTCAGGTATGTGATACTGTGTGTGTTCTGTGTGTCCTGTACCTATAGGTGTGGTTCTTATGGATATCTCTGAGGTTCACAGGAAGGTTCACCTGGAAATGGAGGAGAACGTAAGTTCCTTCTCCCCTCCTCTCTCCTCTGCTCTTCTCTCCCTCTGCACTGCTCTCTCCTCACCTCAAATCTCCTACCTGTCGTCTTTCTGAGTGCTCTTTCTCGAAGTGAAAGGGTAGTGGAGTTTGACGAGAACAGGAGAAGAGGAGGAAGAGGAGGAGGAGGACGAGGAGAAAAGCTATTATCTGTCGGACTCAGAATACTTGCTGTTAAGCCCCAGGAGTGACTGTTGGCAACAGCAACATAAGTATGTCAGGATGACATGTCTGCACCACAGGCTGACGTATCACCCTTGACCTGGACCAACCCAACCTCACAGCTCCGGCTCTTGAAGATACAGTCTGTTTGTTAAGTGCAGTTAAAAAGCGCACTTTCTAGAGTCTTGGTATCCAGGCTATTTAAAAGGCCTGTGTTGTCACCACTTGATGATATAAGGGTTCTCGATCTGCCAGCTATGTTGATTCTGTTTTATCTATAAGAGGGGAAAGTAGTAAATCTTTAACTCAGAGCAGGAGATAAGCAGGCCTCCTGCAGGAATTTGTCCTACTTGGAAAGTCATGATCTCTACAGCATTCCTCTTCAGTCTTATCGCCATGGCATCGCCAGTCCATTGTACTTCCTGTATCGATCTGCAACCACCTGCAGAACTGCATCCATGACATGACCCTCACTCTACTGTTTTTCCAGTTCAAGAGGTTCCACAAGGAAATCATCATTGAGCTGGAGAAGAAGACCGACATGGACGTGAAGTATATGACTGTAAGTATGAATAAACAGCACTGGCATGCGTGGTGAAGTAAATGAAGTTCAGCCCAGGCATGTGGCCGTATCAGGGGAGTGTTTGACCCGGTTCTGCTGTGATCCTGTTCTTCTGGCCCAGGCCACCTACAAGCGGTACCAATCAGAGCACAAGTCGAAGCAGGACTCGCTAGACCGCTCGCAGACAGACTTGAAGAAGCTTCGCAGGAAGAGCCAAGGCAAGCACGCCAGCAAGTACCAGATCAAGGAGAACGAGGTGAGGCCAGAAGCAGGTGGAGTGGTGACTGGTGACCTAGACTTGATGGTTTACGGTGGGATTCTGTGGAGAGGTGTGGGGGTTTCACAGCACATCGTGTCCTCAGAGTGCTAAGCTGGTGTATTGGAGATCAGCCCAGATGGTGAGGCTGGAGGAAGTTAGCTTGTTCACTAATTGTCCTTCTGACACACAAACACTTCAATCAGAACGACAAGAGGGGTTATTGATGAGGTGTGTGTGTTTGCATTCACGTGTGAGAGCTGTTTCCTGATTCTCTGGCAGATCTGATTTATTAATTGGTTTCATAGTTCTATGTTGACCGATGTCAGTTCATGAACTTAAATGTTAAATTGTCCACGTTACCCAATACTCTTGCGTGGCTGTTTATGTCTGTCACATACCCTGGTATCAGTGCTTACATTATCTTTACACCTGAATGGCAATAGAGATAATAGAGTAATAAGATTTCGTATCACTGTGAAACTGGCTGGTGAAATGGACTGGAACCCTCCATACTCTAGGGTTTTACAAATGCCAACAAATATAACACCACCGAAGGAAGGTGAGGAGATTCGATTGTCCAACTGCACAGTGCTCTATAATGTTGATATTACCTCAGCTTCACTGAGGCATACACACACAAGCAAATTCTTTCTCTTTTTATCTGTCTCTTAGTCTCTCTCTTTTATCTTTATCTTCCCATTGCTCTCTTCTTTATCGCTGTCTCTCTCTGTCTGTCTCTCACACATTCTCTCTTTTGAGCTCTGTGCTTGAACCTGTGTGGGCCCATCTTAGGGGGGGGATGAAGGGATGGAAAGAAAAAGAGAGAGAATGGAACAGACATTAGAGGAGGGTCTGTGACACCACCAGGAAACCAGAACCCCAGAGACAAACCCGCTTTCACTGTCACCATGGCAACCCGGGAACGGGAGAGTGGAGAGATAAGGGGAGGGGGAGTGGTGGTGGTTGGGGGGGGGGGGTTTTAAAGAGGTCCTCTCTTTGTGACTGCCTCTCTGAGCCCCTCGCTGGAAAGATGTACATTTCAGTCAACTTATTGTATAAAGTGACTGGTTAAAGTGAGGGGCTGGCATGATAGAAGATCCACTATATCCAGGCACTGGAACAGCATTTGTTCTGGGGGGTGGGGGTAGGGGGGTTTAGTCACTGCAGGGACGATGATTAGGAGGCTCATTAGCTCTAGTCTTCAGTAGCGGAGACAGGAACGTGACTGGAGTTCGCAAGCATATTGACGATGGTTCTGAGGTTTCACTGTCGCTGTACATAAAACCTGACAGCTCATTGAGTTGTGTTGCTGTAAAGCTCTCCCCCTGGAGCAGTACACATATCTATCGCTCCCCGCGTTGTCCTGCTTAACGTTAGGGAGAATACAAATGTGAAGAATCCACATTTGACATGATGAGAACGGTTTGGACTCCCCTGACCTTTGACCCATGACTCATGACCCTCAGTGCCTGGACACGGTCACGACCCGTCAGATGGACATGCAGTCGTTCATCGCCGACGGCTGCAAGGAGGCCCTGCTGGAGGAGAAAAGGCGCTTCTGCTTCCTGGTGGACAAGCACTGCATGTTCTCCTACCAGACCGCCGCCTTCCACGAGAAGGTGAGGGAGAGGGGCAGAGGAGGGGTGGGGAGAGAGAGGGGAGAGGTGGGGAGGGAAGGAGAGTAAGCGAGGGGGGGAGAGTAGGGGATGGACGGAGAACAGGGGGGAGGGAGGGCATCAAGGGGAGGGAGGGCAGCAGGGGGAGGGCAGCAAGGGGGAGGGAGGGCAGCAAGGGGGAGGGAGGGCAGCAAGGGGAGGGAGGGCAGCAGGGGAGGGCAGCAGGGGAAAGGAGGGCAGCAAGGGGGAGAGAGGGCAGCAGGGGGAGGGCAGCAGGGGGGAGGGAGGGCAGCAAGGGGGAGGGAGGGCAGCAAGGGGAGGGAGGGCAGCAAGGGGAGGGAGGGCAGCAGGGGAGGGCAGCAGGGGAAAGGAGGGCAGCAAGGGGGAGAGAGGGCAGCAGGGGGAGGGCAGCAGGGGGAAGGGAGGGCAGCAAGGGGGAGAGAGGGCAGCAGGGGAGGGAGGGCAGCAGGGGGAGAGAGGGCAGCAAGGGGAGGGCAGCAGGGGAGGGAGGGAGGGCAGCAGGGGATGGAGTTCTGAATGGTCAAGAAGCTCTTGAGTTCTGAGTGTGGTGCGTCTGTCATCGGCAGGCTAAGGAGATCTTGGCGGAGAAGCTGCCCAGCTGGCAGGAGAAGTGCAGCGATGCCACCAAGGTCCCTGACACGGTGATGACCATGATCGAGGGGCTTCGCACGCCCATCGCCACCACCCCCCAACCCTCGCCACGCCTGGAGCACTACAACAGCGTGAGTGTGTGACGCGACATCACAGGATGTGACATCAGAGACCAATCGGGCTCTTCCTGGAAGCATGTGTTGTATTGTGACTCACAAAGACAAATGTTACCATGGAGCCTGGCAGTTGGGGAATGTTAGCTCCTGTTTTCTCATGTTCCTTTTAGAACAACCTGGAGACAATGGTCCCCCCTCCAGCTCCCCAGCTCAAGGCCCAAATCAGCCCTCTGGCCAACATGTTCCACCCGGACACCCCCAGGTCCCCCATCAGGTCCACCTCTTACGACCAGAACACAGGTACGTTGCAGCAAACCAGTCCAGATCTTCTTGTACCTTGAGGAGCTGCTTAGCTTCCTGTACTGAAGTCTAATGAACACACCTAGATTCTAATACAGGCTTATCTGACTACCTACTGGGGACAAGGCACCTGCCAATGCATGTTGTAGTTGTATCAGAGACTGTATGTAACCTTGTGTGTGTGTGTGTGTGCGTGTGCGCGTGCAGACCAGGGCAGCTCTGAAGACGGAGACAGCCTGTCCCGGTCGGTGTCCCTGTCGTCAGGCCTGAACCTGGGGAGGAAGTCCAAGGTGCGAACCATCTTCCCCCACATGGCCGGGAACAACACCACACTGCTCAGCTTCGACGAAGGTGACGTCATCACGCTGCTCATCCAGGAGGAGAAGGACGGCTGGCTGTACGGAGAGCTGGAGAGGACCAGGCAGTGAGTTCACCATCACAAGCCTGTGTTCATAGGACCAGGCAGTGAGTTCACCATCACAAGCCTGTGTTCATAGGACCAGGCAGTGAGTTCACCATCACAAGCCTGTGTTCATAGGACCAGGCAGTGAGTTCACCATCACAAGCCTGTGTTCATAGGACCAGGCAGTGAGTTCACCATCACAAGCCTGTGTTCATAGGACCAGGCAGTGAGTTCACCATCACAAGCCTGTGTTCATAGGACCAGGCAGTGAGTTCACCATCACAAGCCTGTGTTCATAGGACCAGGCAGTGAGTTCACCATCACAAGCCTGTGTTCATAGGACCAGGCAGTGAGTTCACCATCACAAGCCTGTGTTCATAGGACCAGGCAGTGAGTTCACCATCACAAGCCTGTGTTCATAGGACCAGGCAGTGAGTTCACCATCACAAGCCTGTGTTCATACAGGCCACACCATTAGTCAGTGGTTGTGAAGGATGCAAGTAGTCGGTTGGAAAAAAAGTGCTAAATATGACTGGGGTGTTTGCCGGATGAAGTCTTAGGATGAAGTCTTGTGGTTAATCAAAGGAGCCCAGCCCAGGAACCAGGTGCTCGCTGAGGAGCAAGTCTTATCAAGTCATATGTCAATGTGACGGTCAAAGGACATGCTACTGAATCACACAGCAGGGCCTGTGAAAGTGGCTGTGTCCACTATGATGATGAGAACAGCGCTCACAATCCAAAACTGGTGGATCTATGAGGTGTGCTAGCACATTCAATGTCAATGCAGTCAAGTCACAAAATGGCCGTTCATTCCGTTGATACAGTCGTTCCCTCGTAATGAGAAAAAGTACTTTCCTGCCATGTGTCGTGCCACACACATCTGACGGGGCAGTGGATTGTTCACATTCCTCTGTTTCTGGAAGTGCGCCGCAGACGCTGTAAGACTATGACAGGAATGCAAGGCTCTGCCTTTTCCCCCGTCTCTGTCGCACTGTCAGGGTACGTTCGCCCTGGCGCCGCTCCCCAACCAGCCAGCCTAACAGGACCTGGGTCTGCTGGGAGCGACGCTGCTGCTCTGTGGTGCTGCTCTGGGATGCAGCACCGGGGCTGGGGCGCTCTGGGGTGGGATGAGGGACCACCTCGACGAGGCAGGACCGGATATTGAGTTTGTCAGTGAGCGGAGGAAGAAAGAGGAATATGGCTGAATCACCTGCTATTTCCTCCCCCCTCCACACTCACTCATTCACACGGGCACCTACTCGGTCACACACTAACACAGACACGTAGACACTGAACACCTCTGTACAGTGATATTTATTTCTGATGCACACGCAGCCTCAGTCTCTGCCAAATATGCCGCAGCAGATGTGGCTCTACCCTGAAATGTCAGGCCTGACATCCCTGATGTTATTGCTAAACCAGATATGTCTGGGCAGCTTGTGGGGAACCATTTTAGAAGACATGGGTTGGTCTTATTGCTTTAAAAAGACATGGTCAGCCTAATTGCTGGAAGCCGCCTTTGATGTCAGCTCTACCTTTTTTGTGCATGCTATTAAGGAGAGATGGCAAGTAACTCTCAGCTACGCTCGCCCATTATTCCAGCCCCTGGCACTACAGCAAAGGAAGGGATCAGAGGCAGTGTTTTTAACTAGGAGGTTAGGAGAAGGTCTTTGTCATTTCTGCTTAGAGACAAATGGACAAAAATATATATCCTCTGTCTCTCTTCCTGCCAGCCATTATCATTGCTTCTGGAGGCTGACATTGCCTTTAATTTGAAGTTATCAATGGCAGTTTGGTCAAATAGAGGATTTAATCAAACAGGGATTGGCTGTTACTAAGCAACACATCCAACACTTTACACTTTCTCTTTCTTGCTTCTTCTGCCTTGGCTGGAGAAAAACGATTTAAGTCAACATTGTTTTCCAGTTCCTGTTAGGTTCCAATTCCAGTCGATGCAATTAGATAGTTGAAAATGTACCTTGGTTCCGTGCTTGGTCAGAACAGTGAGAGCTTTGTGGCTGTGGTGTTGGTCTTACGTTGTCGTGTGTGTTGTGCTCTCAGGCGCGGCTGGTTCCCCTCATCTTACTGCAGGCCTTACAGTGAGCCAGCGTTCTCCAACAGGTAAACACAATCACTTAACGCTTGTTCTGGCTCTACCGACTGTACATTTGTAAGAACTCTGGAGATGTAGATGTAGGTTTGTGTCATCGAGCGTGTGTGTTTGTCCTGTGTGTGTTTGTGCCCAGCAGTAGTTTGGGGACCCCAGTGCGGAGTCAGAGCGAAGGTCTGCTGGAACAGGGGGAGGAGGAGGAGAATGTGTTGCTGCCACCTCCAGACTACAGCGATGACACGCAGGGCAGCCTCAGCATCCCCTCCTCACCGTCGCCTGACAACACGGTCAGAACCGCCCCAGAAACACCACACTTCAACATTTACACCTGAACTACACCAGTCACCTGTCAGAGGAGGCTGCAGGGAGGGGAGAGTAAAGGGGAGGGAGAGGGGGAAAGAAAGCCTCATATAGAAAGCATAACAATTTAGCACATTTAAAAAATGTTACCTGCCTGGTTTTGCCACGACGGCAGGAATGAAGAAGGAAGTGAGGGAGGACTGGAGGACAGGAGACTATATACACTACAGGGCTTCAGTTAGGACCTGCTTTGTCAGCTGATTTGAGAGGGAAGTAATAATGGATGGCAGGATCTGGCACTCTCCACTCTCCTCCACTCTCCTCTAATCTTCTCTCCTTTCTCCTCTACTCTCCTCCACTCTCCTCTAATCTTCTCTCCTTTCTCCTCCACTCTCCTCCACTCTCCTCTAATCTTCTCTCCTTTCTCCTCTACTCTCCTCCACTCTCCTCTAATCTTCTCTCCTCTCCACTCTCCTCCACTCCACTTTCTTCTCCTCCTCTCCTATCCCCTCTCCCCTACTCTCCTATCCTACTCTATCCTTTACTCTCCTCCACTCTCCTCTACTCTAATCTCCTTGTGTGACCTCCTCCCCTCCTCTCCTCACCCCTCCCCTCCTCTCCTCCTCTCCGTGTGCTGCTGGATCTGCTGCCTAAGGGCTATCCTAGAGAAGGACTCCCCTCCGCCACGCACACCTCCCCCCACCTCTCTCCAGCCCACGGTTCTGACTTCCGTGAGGTGACTTTGCTCTCCAGGTTTGCAATCAGGGCAATAAGCCACGATGGATTCTGCCACAGCTTGCTGTGCGTAGCCCTGCCTGCACTCTAACCCCTCCATAGATGGGCCCTGACCATTCATCTGGGCCCTGTCTGCCCCCTTGTGGTGTAAAATAGTGTTTTTCGATAATGGCTGTAAGGATATCTGAAAACCTGAGCAGTGTTTTAACCACTTCCCCCTAAGTGATTGACTCACTGGTCTTTAAGTGTGTTTCATCTCTGCATGTCTGTGATGTACTTTTCATTCTTCTCTAACTTTGAGTTATGTCTATTTTTGTGTGTGTGTATGTTTGAGTGTGTAGGTGTGTGTTCTGGCAATTCTAGATCTTCTAGATTCCCGACACTCTCTATGAGGTCATGGTACACTCTGTACATACAGAGCTACTCTAGCACGGAGGAAAGGGGAGTTCTAGCAATACGTGTAGTTGACTTTCTTCTGAAACCTGTCTGACTTGAGACTTTCTCCAATCTTTGTGAGTGAGTGTGTTTGCGTACATGTGTGCATATGCACATGCGTGTAAGTGTGTGTTCTACAACTAACGAAACCGTTTTATTTGGTTTTGCTTACAGATGATCCTACCCAATGGGATAGGGAAGGCTCCTTTTCTGGGGTGAGGACCTGATAATGACACGGTGGATGTTGATATTGGCATGAAAAGGACTGTATGATTTCATCATATGGTTCAGGAAGATGAACATTGTGTGATAATGTTGTGTTTTTCTTCTGTTTCCCAGAGGCGGGAACCCGTTTGCCACAGTCAGGCTGAGGCCCACCGTCACCAACGACAGATCAGCACCCATCGTCTGATCACATGATGACGAAGATAAACACACCAAACTCTCCTTGAGCCCCCCATCTTAACCAATGTCCTGCTAGCCTTGCATGCCAGCCTGTTCCAGCACAAACCATCCACGTCACTCTCTGGTTGTCAAAAGAAAACAATTGGTGAACTGACGGATCCAAACTAATTCCTGAAGTTATAGGCTCGTGATGATGATGATCATTAAGTGTGGTGGCAGTGGCGTGATTAGTGCTGGAGCAGACTAGCATCCAGACTACCTTCCTGACTCGACAGCGATGAAGATTGTTTGCCCGTTTGTTCGTTCTGTCCAGATATATAGATATATACAGTGTACGCTAGTTGTGGGAATGAAGGGAGAGAGACATGTTTGGTTTAAATGGACTGTTTGGGTAGCCATACTGGGTGGCTGGAGTCCAGTCTACATTGTCATGACTGTTTTTTGATAGGGACATTATTTATATATATTTTAAGATGATTCCTTGAGGTTTTAAAACAAAACATGACATACACATGCACACAAATGTGTAATGAGAGTTAAATCGAAGACTAGACATTCATAGTCATTTGTATGTTGTGTTTTCATTTGCCATAAACCTTTAAATGAGTTCTAGGTGCCATGGATGGGCGAAGCATTGACCGATTACTACAAGCTCTAAATATGTAATGACTTCTGCTGTTTTTACGATTGTGAAAGTGGGGTGTCATTTTATTCCTCTGCTGAGCTTCCTATGCTAAGCTTAACTGCTTGTGTATTAACTGTTGAAAATCAAATGTCCCTTACTACTGGTAGATACTGTAATGTACAGTACGAAATATAGGTATTATTTGTCTTCATTTAAGCTACATTAAGAAAATGTATAACACACAATCGAAAAGGACAAGAAGGAAACTGAGAAACTGAACTGTGTATCTGTTCACTTACTGTAGTGTGTTGTCATGGAGTTCAAATGTACCAACATTGCCACGGTGAGGTTTCACATGCCCTCAAGTGTGCACACATTTTAAACTGTTGGGGGAAATAGCTGTGATCCATTTCCTTTCCTTTCCTCACAGTAAAATATGTTCCACCACACAGTTTTCAAAACTATATAAAGTGTATTATTTTAAAAGCTGGCTCATCTATGCGTCAACTTCCCAACTCACCTTTACATTCAACATGAGACAATAGTGACCCGCAATGGATGATACAGGCATCACAGCACAGTTTGGCGCAAGACTCGACTGGTAAGCAAATACGCAGGCATCCAATCAGAAAGCAAGGGGTACCACGACTTCCTGTTTAGGATTAGGAAAAGATCGCACTGTAAATAGATACAGTGAATGACAGCATCACATCATCATGGTTTCACTGTCTATTGAACCACTGCTGAATGAATCGGCGTGAAGAACCAACACTGGCACACGGTTTATGATTGTCAGCACACGGTGAGTATTCCTGAGCAACCGCTTAGCAGCTTGTAGCTTACTTAGCCTACCCTTTCTAGTTCTTGTTTGCAGGGATAAAAAAACCTCAAGCCGACTAATTCCTGTAGCATAAATACCAAAGATAATACCTTTGCAGAGAGGCTAGTTGTGGAGTAGGCTAACATTTTATAAACGAAAGCTAACTCATTTACAAAGGTCATCTGTAGTACAAGGAAGGGACTATTGATAATTATATCGCCTACATCGTGCCTGACCGTATACAATATGCATTGATATTTACAAATCACGACAGAGTCGAAAACGATCTCTTTCTCTGAATTGACTGACATGTGTTGCTGTCAGCATTCTCAGGATGTCGTTTATTGATTGCTTAGTGACTGGAGGCTAAGCCAGCATCCCTCCCGTATTGGGGTACGCAATTATGTTGTGATTGACAGTGCAATAGTCAATACTAGCCTATGTTGTAAACATTGTGTTACAGTTGAAAGCTAAACCTGCTAAGCTATATCTGTGGAATAAGACGTTTATTTAGAACCCATGTTAAAGGTCTATAAAACGTAAATGATTCAGTTTACTTTACGATTCATAATATTGATGCAAATGTTGCATTCGACAACTATTTAAGATAAAGTGTTACAAAGTCAAAATATGGAAGGGCAAGTATCATAAAGTGCATCCACTCAGAAACACTCAGAAACCAGACCTACTTTGTTGGTAACCACGTGCAACTTACAAGAAATAGCCGTTTATAGAAAACGTTTTTTCCATATTACGTAGACGTAGCCTACAAACCAACAGTCCTACCCCACTGTAACCCCTCTACACTACCCCAGTGTAACAGGTGCCACTGTGTGTCAATCAGCCGTTTCACTTCCAGAAGAATACAACACCCAGTCAGTTTGGTTTGATTGCTTGTGGTTGCCCCCGGCCCAGGCCCAGGCCCAGCCATGCCTCCCTCCCTGCTGTGGGCAGTGGACGTGTACGGACGTGTGTACAGCCTGTCTACAGGCGGGCAGCAGTGGGAGCAGTGCAGGGATGCCCAGCTGGAGTTTAAGAGGGTGACTGCAGTGCAGCAGTGCTGCTGGGGGATCGCCTGTGACCACCACATCTACCTGAATGTCCACGCCAGCGACCTACCCATTCGCTATCAGGAAGACACCTACGAAAACCAAGTAGGGCCAGAACGAGCATGCACACACTGCCACACACAAAAACTCACACATACTTCAGGTAAATGAAACTAGGAGGACCAGTTTACACAACTGTGTGTGCGTGCGTGTGTGTGTGTGTGTGCGTGTGTGTTTCTCACTACAAGCGATGGAATCCTGTGGATGGATTCTCTGACCGCCTGTTGCCAAGTGACCGCTGGCAGTGGAGTGATGTCACAGGTCTTGAGAACCAACCGCTGGACGGCTTCAAGCTCCCATCGGCCAACTGGGAATGGGAAGGTGATTGGTACATTGACGAGAACTTTGGAGGAGAGCCCACCGAGAAAGTGGTGAGTGTCTGTTCTTCCTGATCCTACATCTCTTTCAAATATCTTTATCTCTCTCTCGCTCTCCCCACTCTGTTTTCACTCAATATTTCTACATTTGCTCTCCTCAATGTATGAGTGTCCACTCATCCCAAGAGGTCTGTCTGTCTCCATGCCTGTCTCCATGCCTGTCTCCATGCCTGTCTCCATGTCTGTCTCCATGTCTGTCTCCATGCCTGTCTCCATGCCTGTCTCCATGTCTGTCTCCATGTCTGTCTCCATGCCTGTCTCCATGCCTGTCTCCATGCCTGTCTCCATGTCTGTCTCCATGTCTGTCTCCATGCCTGTCTCCATGCCTGTCTCCATGCCTGTCTCCATGTCTGTCTCCATGTCTGTCTCCATGCCTGTCTCCATGCCTGTCTCCATGCCTTTCTGTGTAGGGTTGGACCTATGCCATGGACTTCCCTGCCACCTACACCCAAGATAAGAAGTGGAACTCATGTGTCCGTCGCAGGCGATGGATTCGCTACCGGAGGTACAAGTCCAGGGACAGCTGGGCCAAGGTGGGTAAAGAACTGTGTGGGTGTGTGTGTGTGTGTGTGTGTTTGTCCACGTCTGAGTACTACCTGTTGACACTGCCTGAGCACAGTATGTCTGTTCTCTTTGTCTTCTTTGTGTTTACCTCTGTGTGTGTGTGTGTGTTTGTGTGTGTGTGATGACAGATACCATCACAGTCATTCCAGCTGCCAGACCCCTTTAATGACATCAGCTGTGGGGGATGGGAGATCAGCGAGGAGCCCAGAGGAAGACTGTCTCTGTGGGCTGTCTCTCTGCAGGGCAAGGTAGTACACCAACTCACACACTGGCTCACATGTAAATGCACACACGCACAAGCAAATACTAGCGCACACGTAACACACAAAACATGAAATTCTCTATTGTCCTACCGTGTTAACAAGAACCACCCACCTCATCGCCTTTGTGTGTATGTGTGCAGGTGTGGTTCCGGGAGGGGATTCAGCACCACAGCCCTGAGGGCACCAGCTGGGAGGAGGTACCTCTCCCTGGGGAGGTGGTCCAGATCAGCTGTGGGCCTGTAGACCTGGTGTGGGCCGTGCTCTGGGAAGGACAGCTACTGGTCAGGGAGGGCATCACCAGAGACTGCCCCCAAGGTCTGGACACTGTGTGTGTTTGTGTGTGTTCTTTCGCTACAAATAAGCGTAGAATAAGTTGCTATTGGTTTTTATTGTTCAATATCCTGCCTGTGTTTCTGTTCCCCAAACCCCTCCTAACACGCACACAAACACACACACAAACACACACACAAACACACACACAACACACACACCTCTGCCAGGTTCCTCCTGGGTGGTAGTAGACTCCCCCAGTCCCGAGGTAGGAGCCATCCACGTTGCAGTGGGGGTGAACGTTGTCTGGGCCATCACCAAGGACAACAAGGTTGGAGAACGCAGCAATCTATTCATACTGTCCAAACAACTTTTGAACCTTACAGGATTCAGTGTTGATCGAGGATTTTTTAAGAATAGGGAACCAACAGTTTTTCAAAAGCCAAGTGGTTTATGAAATCAGTGAATTGCCAAATTGCTTGATGACTGAATTAGTCATGTATCTGCAGGATAATCTCACTTTAATTTTTTTCCCGTGGCCACTATCTATCTTAGCAGTCTCTCTTCCTCTCTCTCCCAGGTGTGGTTCAGGCGAGGGGTGAACTCCCACAATCCCTGTGGCTCCGGCTGGATCGGCATGGTGGGGGAAATGGTCATGATCAACGTGGGCCTCAACGACCAGGTCAGAGGCCAGTGCATCGTACGACACCCCCCCCCCCCCTCCTTCTCCCTGTCCCCCATTTCCAGCCCGTACCTTCACTTCCTGTTCTGTTCATGTGTACAGGAAGTGAATGTGTCAGAAACAAAAATAGTCATTCTACTGTATTTTTGCACTTTCACTACCACTGTGTGTTGCTGTGTCTAGGTGTGGGTAATCACTCACACACTGAGTGTGTATGTGTGCAGGTGTGGGGTATTGGCTGTGAGGACCGGGCGGTGTACTACCGTCAGGGCGTGACAGCCAGTGAACTGAGCGGAAAGGCCTGGAAGGCCGTGAACGTCCCCCGAGATGGAGACCGCTCCCACTCCAGCGCTAGTGCATCCAGCCTGCACAGGTGCACACACACACACAGACACACTTACACACACACACACACACTTACACACACACATACACACTTACACACACACATAGACACACACACACACACACACACACACGCATACTCAGAAATGGGCTCTGACTGGCAATGGCGTTGACACAAACTCAATCTCCCACAGTGCTGGCTGTTTCTTCAGTGGAGAGGTGCGGGCTCAGTCGATGATAAGTGACGCTGACTCCGACTCAGAAAGGGGGGTCACCGAGGTTGGTGGCTGCATCGTCACCTGCCCAACCCCAGAGCCCCTCTCCCCTCCCCTTGACCCCCCCTTAGACGTCCCCAAGCCCCGCATCCCCAAAGTAACCAGCGACAGCTTCATCTCTGAGTTGGTTTCCGACCGCGAGGTCAAGAGGGAAGGGGCCTCGGCCGGCCCGGCCATCCTTGAGGAGGAGCTTGTTCCTGGGGAGAGCCAAGCCGCCTTCCCCCTGCCCTGGTGCTCTCCCCCAGCCATCCCAGAGGCCCTATGGACCCTCAGTGGAGCAACGTGGACCTAGAGGAGGCTCAGAGCCACCTGACTGTGGACACCAGGGGTTGTGGGGGTGACGGGGCAGAGACCTGCAGCCTCTCCTCGGTGGCTACCTACAGCCTAGCTCTGGAGGAGCCTTATGGGGCGGACGAGCACCCTCTCTGGGCCTGGGTCAGTGGAGGAGGCTGCTCTGTGGATGGGCACTCCCAGCCTCACTGGTTCAACTCCTCCACTAGTGAGTCACACAAGGAGAGAAACTCCTAGTAGTACACGGGCATTTGTAATAC
Source organism: Hypomesus nipponensis (assembly GCF_054491055.1). Lineage (NCBI taxonomy): Eukaryota > Metazoa > Chordata > Actinopteri > Osmeriformes > Osmeridae > Hypomesus > Hypomesus nipponensis. The sequence continues at coordinate 9,082,057 of NC_140373.1, read as the reverse complement.
CGCCCAGTCTCTCAGGTATCGATGGCATATATCAGGTTCTGCTCGCGTGTTGGAATGAGGTTTTGTGCCCTCTTCGCCCCACAGCGCTGGCTGCGTCGGTCCAGGCGATGAGTTTGTCCATCAGCCCGGCCCAGACGGCCGCCTGGAGGAAACAGATCTTCGAGCAGCTCAGCGAGAGGTCCAAGAGGGAGATGGACAACTTCCAACATTATGAACAGGCCATCGAGCAGGTACCACAGACGCCAGACTCAAGCCAGCCAACACAACCAGGCCATACCCTGGCTAGCTAACAGGAAGCTGAAGTGTCTTCATGTGTTCTGTTCTTTTGGCTGTCCGTCATTTGACTTGTCTCTGTTTGTCTTTGTCTCCCCCCTCAACCCTTCAGTCTGTGTGGGTGAAGAAGGGCACCATGCAGTGGTGGCGGGACTGGAAGCCTTACAAGTGGGTGGACGTCAGGTTCGCCCTGGAGCAGTTCTCCGGGCCCGAGGGCAACAAGGACGGCATCCTCTTCATCTACTACAACTTCAACGAGGAGAAGAAGGTGAAAAGAGAGGGGGCGGACGAGAGGGGGCGGTATGGGGAGAGAGGGTGTGGGAGGAGGGGGGGGGGGTGGGCAGGAGCCCCTATTGTATCAACTCCAGAGTTTTTCTTCTTCATTCAAACCTCTCACCCTTTCTCCCTCTCTCCTCCCGCACCAAGTACCTCCACGCGTTTATCAACGAGGTGACGATCCTGGTGCCAGTGCTGAACGATGCCAAGCACACCTTTGCCATCTACACAGCGGAGAGGACCAAGCAGCGCTGGCCCATCAGACTGGCAGCCGCCACCGAGCTGGAGATGCATGACTGGGTACTCAGTCCATCAAGGACCTCTTTGATACAGTGGGAATCAGTCTAGTAATGAACCACTAAATCTTGACCCCCACCCCCCACCCCCCCCCTCCCCCTCATTTTCCAGCTGGCCCTGCTAAGTGTGTCCTGCTGTGACGCCCGGGGACTCCAGGGCCCCCCCTCCCACCAGGCCATCTGGTCAGTCACTTGTAAAGGGGACATCTTTGTGAGCGAGCCTTCTGCTGGCCTGGAGGCCTCTCCATACCCCACACCCTGCGACCAGATGTAAGACTACACCTCCTGTCTCTCTCTCAATCTCTTTCTGTCTCAATATCTGTATCTACGTCAATTCATCTGCCAGGGCTGGTGCAGAATTGGCTACTTAAATGTCCAAAAACAGATGGTGTCTGTTTATCTGTATTCTTTTTTTATTTTTTAACAGATCTATTTCTTTTTCCACCTTCTGTTAGAAAAAAATTGGTGAACTGAGAGGAAGTAAAATGGTTTATTTATTGTCCTGGGGTTGTGATGTGTGTGCCTTGTGGTTATGTTGCCCAGGTTCTGGCGACAGGTAGGCGGTCACCTGCGATTGGTGGAGGGGAATAGCCTGGGCGTGGTCTGGGGTGTGGGCTACGACCATACAGCCTGGGTCTACACTGGCGGTTACGGAGGGGGCATCTTTCAGGGTACGACTACATTACCCACAACACTGAGAGTCTCTGGATACATACAGGAATACCTGGCTCAGAATACAGTATAAAAGCTGCTCAAAGACATATTTGGTTGTTCAAAATGACTCATTCTGTAATTTAAATGTACATTCAGTAGGACAGTAGTGTAAGTAGGGTGGTGATGATACTCTCTGTCTTGACTTGTCCACAGGTCTGCCCAGCAGCACAGATAACATCTACACCCAGACGGATGTGAAGAGTGTTTACATCTATGAGAATCAAAGGTGGAACCCTGTTACTGGATACACCAACAGGTACAGAGTACACCAGCGCCACCTACTGTTCACCACATGGTGCTGTAAACTGCCTTACTAGAACTACAGCCCTGGAAACTTCTGGTTAGTGGAGCACTGGATAATATTCACTCGGTTTAAGACACAAACAGGAAGTAGAATGTATGTCACTTGTGTGTGTTTCAGGGGGTTGCCGACGGACCGCTACATGTGGAGCGACGCGTCAGGACTGCAGGAGTGCACCAAGGCGAACACCAAGCCCCCCTCCCCACACTGGACATGGGTACGCACCGCTGACACGCTGAGCCCAGCTGGATAGGGTTAGGGTAGAAGCCAGGACAGGTCAATAGAGATTGTGTTCATTGGTGCCCGGGTGCTTTCAGACATAATGTAAATAAAGCTTTTGGTTGGTTTGTTTTTACTCCTCCCCCTCTGACCTCCGTCATCCAACCAGGTGTCAGATTGGTCCATCGACTACAGTGTCTCAGGAGGGACAGATAAAGAGGGCTGGCAGTATGCTGCTGATTTCCCAACGTGAGCGATTATTAACTGTCTCCAAACCACCCACTTTTTGAAGGTAACATCCATTCTTTGTTCAGTGCAAATGCGTTTCTAATGTATTTTCTTCTGTCTGTTCCTTCAGTTCATACCATGGCCACAAGACCTTGAAGGACTTTGTTCGTCGCAGGCGGTGGTCCAGGTAATGTACCACTTAACAATAACAACCTATCGCCCCCTACAGGTAATGTTGGACACAACATCGAAAGCATAGCTGCTTTCCTCTGCAGGCAGTGTTTGTTTAGCCATGGTCTGACTTCAGTCTGCTGACTCAGCTGGTATAGGCCTTTATCTGCTCACTGAGGAGAAGCAGTGTAGCCTGTAGTGGCAGACCTCTCGTCTTCTTACCCCCAATACTTGACCACAATCCAAATGGATTAATTTGATATCAATATTAAAGTATATATACATATATATTGTGTGGGTTTCTAGGGTCAAAATATGTTGGTCAGGCATCACGACCATGCTGTGTTGTGTCCACAGGAAGTGTAAGCTGACCACCACAGGGCCCTGGCAGGAAGTCCCTCCCATCCCGCTGAGTGACGTGAGCTTGATCCCATGTGGTGGCAGCAGCGGCCTGGAGCAGGTGCCCCTCTGGGCCATCAGCAGCAAGGGAGACGTGCTCTGTAGGCTGGGGGTCACCGCACTCACCCCTGCTGTGAGTTCAACACACACACTGACACACACACACACACACACACTGACACACGCACACACACACTGACACACGCACACACACACATTCCCATTTACTCTGTCCTCACACTCTCTCATCACATCCTTCCAAATGCTCACATTAACACTTGCACCCATAATACCACTGTGCTTTTCTCCAGGGGTCGTCATGGCTACACGTTGGCACGGACCAGCCCTTCAAGTCCATCTCTATTGGTGGAGCCCACCAGGTGTGGGCCATTGGCAGAGAGGGCTCCACATTCTACCGGGGATCTGTGTCCGTGCAGAACCCTGCAGGTCATAGAACCTTTGAGAATCTCCACAATGTCTCTGATTGGAAACAAACTGAGTCCAAACTGAATCTGAGTTGTTGTTGAAAATGTTGTGTGATGACATGCATTCTTGGCCAGTGTCACAGATGCCTTCTAATTGGTGTAAAAGAATATTACTGCCTTGTGGAGTATTGAAATATTGTTCACGTCTCCCCCTGCAGGTGAATGCTGGTACCACATCCCCTCTCCAGCCAAGCAGAAGCTGAAGCAGGTGTCTGTAGGAAGGACTTCGGTCTACACCGTGGATGAGAATGGTATGTCATTCATGACAACTTTTCTCTGCGCTCCTTTTTGAGACATGATCCACCCTGTAGCTTGTTCACGCTCCTAAACGTTATGACTTAATTTCCTAGACATGGATTAAGCCTAGTCCCAGACCGACAACTGATGATCTTCATAGAATATTTATTTGAATGTAGAACTATGCTTACATCTCTGGGAAACTGGCTGTAATATTGTCAACATTTGATAGACGCAGTGCAGTTTGAACCGTCTCACAGTGCCTGGTACTGTGAGAGGAGGTACGGTCCTGACTGTCATGTGAATGACCTGTGCTTCCTGCTTCCAGGTAACCTGTGGTACAGACAAGGCGTGACCCCCAGCTATCCCCAGGGATCGTCATGGGAACACATCTCCAACAACGTCCGCAAGGTCTCTGTGGGCCCCCTGGACCAGGTAGGAGAACGTCAAAACCTGGGGCCAAGCTTAATTTAACCCAGGCATGTATAAAAACAAGGTTTTAAACCACAGACTTTGAGAAGTGGATCTAGAAGTGTTCTGTGTGTGTGTGTTTTTGTGTGTGTGTGTGTGTGTGTGCAGGTGTGGATCATAGCTGACAAGGTGCAGGGCAGCCACAGCCTGAGCTGTGGGACTGTGTGTCATCGTCTTGGGGTGCAGCCGACAGAGCCTAAGGGCCAGTCCTGGGACTACGGCATCGGGGTGAGGAGAACTTCCTCTCCTCTTTGTTTCTCTCTCTTTCTCGTTTTTTCTTTTTTTTCCTCTCTCTGTCTCATTCTCTCTATTTCCGATCTCTCTCATTTTCATTTATTTTCTTCTGTCATGAAGTTAGTTCATCTGAGGTACTGGATTGGTCTGGCAGGGTGTTGACCCCCTCCTTCTCCCTCCCCCCCCCCCCCGCCTCTCCCTGCAGGGAGGCTGGGACCACATCACGGTGAGGGCGAACACCATGGAGCCCCCCCACATCCGTATGCCCTCCCTGACGGACCCCGCCCTGCCTGCCCCCCGCGGCCCCCTCTCCCTCTGCAACCTGGGGGAGGTCAACGGGAACGCCTTGGGCTTTTAGATGCCGCCTGCCCACACACTCACACGCATACACACCATATCTCTCTCTCACTGTGCTCTGCCTGCCTGCAGACAGCCAGTCTTCTTCCTCTCCATCCTACTTCCTAAGAAAGCCACTCCAATTCCACAGTCCCCTCTCAGGATCATACATACACACACACACACACACACATATACACACACACACACATTTCCTCCTCACTTAGCTGTCTGGTCATTTTGACATTGTTGCATTATTTTGAATGTTATTTATTTAGACAGACTTCTGTCTGTGTGCTCCTGTATAGAGGAGTGTATGGATGTTCACCTGTAGATATTTATTGGAATTTGATGTTGGTAAGAGGTTCTGGTTAAAAAGGAGGACATAAAAAAAAGAACAATCTGCCTGTACTGGTACTGCCTGCTGTTTAAGTGAAAGATGAGAAGAGGAGAAGAAAGGAGTTACAGAATAAGATCTCATTATGCTTTTATATGACAATCTCACCCCTGTCACTAAATATATTCTATATAAAAAAGTCTAAATATTTCCATGAAGAATGTGCAATGTTAATCTTGTCTGGGAGTGAGACAAAGCATGAACTGCTGTAGGTACCGTGCCATGTGGTTGGCTTTGCAACAATGAAATGAATCTATTACTTTCCCAGGGAAATTCCCAGTTACTTTTACTAATCTTTTCTGCACGTTCTGTCTCTTCCGTGGTGGTTATAGTGTCGTACCCGAAGAGACAGAAGCACAGAAAGGCTATTTTAGATTTTTAGAAGGGAATTCTTGTTTTGTTATGGTTGTGTACATTAGTATTATGTTTCCTTGTGCTGTCTTAAGAATGGGTACTGTCTGTGTATATTGAAATGGGTGAACAAATCAACATTTGCTTTTCATTTCAACCACTTAGAGACTGCCACACAAAATCCTTTGACATAGCGTGCCTCTGGGCATTAAAAGTGTATGACTACTGATGAATGAGGCATTAACCTACTGAACACTTACACGTGTGCTTAATACTGAATCATTTGTAAAATGTCCATATGGGGCTCCTAATGTGTCAGAGATGGCACTTTATGATGATGTCATTAGTCACGTGGACCGTACCAGTGAGTGAGGTTATCAAGCAGGGACATGTTTGTCGTACTACTGTATATGGTTCCATTCAAAGCTAACATTGTGCGTGTACTGTGTGTGTCTGTACATAGAGTGGAAAACTTCAAGCTATATAGCATTCCATGATTTTTTATTAATCATAATGTAAACTAGAGAGATACATCAAATAACTGGCACTGTACTGTGTCAACCAGTTCCATCTATTAAGGACACTTACCCCAATGAGCATGGTCAACCTCTTATCAATAAATGTGATTATTGATTATTGACTTGTCTTGACCTGTTCATTGATTGGTTCTCATAGATATTTGTATTATTTGGTCTGAATTCACAATTTATTCACACATAAAAATTATTTTGTACCATTAATGTCACCATCCTCCACTTCTTACAGTAAGACCATGTCATATGACTCTATTTTGTGCTACCTTATAACTATCGTGACAGCCATTTGGGGTTTGATTGTACTGACTGGGCAAACTATTTTTTGCCTAGTTTACTTTAACACATCGTCATGATCAGTGATCATCAGTTTCATCATTAGTGTCCAAAGATCCAAATGACACCAGGTGATGTGGTCAGATGAACTCCTGTCTCAACACCCCTCCTTAAACTTCTCCCAAAGTCAAAAACATCAGTCTTGTGATCTCTGGCGAAACATTTGAATAGTTTTGTGACAGTTGAAGAATAGTTTAGTCTCTCTGCAGTTAATGACAGTTGCAACAGGAGGCTTGTACCCCAGGGTACAGGAATGAAGACGTGAAGGCTTAAGAGGGAAGACAAGACTACACCTGTCTCAACTATAACATGCAAAAAGAGAAATGGGAATGAAAGAGAAAATGTCACAACAACAATTTGTGTCTATTTATGTTTCTACCTTATGCGGAATCATGCAGTTCTACAGCTCCATCCTGCTATGCTTTCATTCTACTGTGTGCTTGAAGTTCACTGTTCATTCTAAGAACCTCAGAGAACATTCAAGATCATTGTAGAGTCTTTAGGTCAGCCAGTTTCGTTTGGGCTGGGAATGTGAGTGTCGTAGAGTGTCGTAGATTACACCACAGTGTGGTTGAGTTTACATAATAGTTCAGGCCAGACAAGTATAGCCTATGTACTGTGGGGTACTTTGTCTATCCAGTAGCAGGCAGCTACTGTTAGTCTGTAGAATGTGTAGCCTGTAAAGTCAGCAATCTAATTTGGGCCAAGCTGTTAACTGCCCTGATTGAACGTGTGGATTTGTGTCAGGTATTCGCTCAGGCTGTCCTCCCCCTCCTCCTCCAGGTGTTTTTGGTAGCGCTGAAGCAGTCTGGTGGCGCTGGCCTCCGATGGGGTCTCTCCACTGGGCAGGCGGCCCCCAGACATCCCCAGGATGATGGTAGTCAGGGCCTGGATGTAGTTTTGGGCCAGCGTGAGAGTCTCAATCTTGGACAGCTTCTTGTCCATCTTGACATGTGGGATGGCCTCGCGCAGCGCCTGGAAGGCGTTGTTGAGTTTGTGCATGCGTTGGCGCTCCCGTTCGTTGCTTTCCAGGCGACGGACGTTGCCTTCTTTCTTGCTGGCGTGTTGCCGGCGGTGTCGGTGGGAGGCCATGCTTGTTCCTCCACCTCCTCCCCCTCGCTCACGGTCTCCACTCCTCAGGGACCCTCTCCAGGAGCCCCGGACTGAGGCCTCTGAGTCCTCCTGCTCACTGGAGCCCGGCTCGGTCTCTGGTTCTGGGCCGTTCCAGGATTTTCTGGAAGACTTGTTGAGCTTCCCTTTGGACTTCATCCTTCTCTTCTCTTCTTCCTCCTCCTCACAGCCTGAACAGCTCTGCACGAAAGGGAAGCAGCAACCAGTCAGAATAGCGAGGCCAGCAGAATAAGCTCTGTATCTAATCACCCGTGTGTGCGTGCGTGCGTGTGTGTGTGAATACACCATGATGTTGGGCCTGTAATCTAACCCTCTCTTATCCAGCAGGTTGAGATAAACAGCCAAGTCAAGGTTATTATAAGACAGGCACTGACCAGGACACTTTTTGGACTAGTTATAGGCTACAGCACACATCCTTCAGCCCAGAGTTAAGTGATTCTTGTGATACTTTCAAATTCTGACTACTGACTACAACTGTGGGTGGCTAAGCTAGCGGTGTGCTGCAACCTATGTGAGCAGCTACAACACTTATTTAGGTATCTGGCCTCTCAGTTTCATCTGATGTTTCCTGAATTACTGATGTATCTTGTACTGTTTTTGGACTGGTGGTCATAAAAACAAAAGATGTTGTCTAAATGTTGCCTACCCTTTTTGGGTTTTCTTTTTTTACTTTGTGTCATCATTAGTACAATATTTTCATTTCAAATACGTGTGTGATGCAGTAAAGTTGCACTTCATAAAGCCCAGCTAGATAGCACATTATTTGGAATATTGTTAATGATTGTCTAATACATTGGAGCAATCGAAACACAAAAAAATTACATATAGCCTGCAAGGATAGACGAAAATCAATAGTGACAATGAACTAACTTGTCAACGTACCCTTTAAAGTGAATGTCAAATTCACGTTCTTCATGCGAGCTCAAACATTTCACTAGATGCAAAATGTATAAAATCCTTAAAAGTAAATTCGGTGGCAGAGGGAAAAAAATTGCAGTTGTCTTTCAGGATCGCAACTGGGATGAAAGATAACTTAACATGTGAGGTACCTGTTTCTGTCGAAGGTACACGTAGCATTGGTTCAGCCTATCAGAGAACGATCCGTTCCTGCGTAAGTCCCTGCCGTGTTGGTCAGTCAAAATGTCACCGACAGAAAAGCCGTTGAGAGCGCTCATGCGACACAGATAACCTTTTTTTCCCGTCACCAAGTCACATCCCATTATGGAAGGTATGGAAGGCCACGTGAAACACATGTGTATCTTACTGTGTATCCACATATCTTACAGATGTTTTAATCTACACCAGGGGAGATTCTCGGATCAGATATTTAGGGGTGCTCAGCCCCCAATGAAAATGTAACATGAATACAGTGCCTTGCAAAAGTGTTAAACCCCCGTACTAATAAATCCCCAATTTCACTGGATAACAATTAGTACATAGATTTATTATTATGCAAAATATTGAATGAATGAAAAAACAAAGGATGTCCCTTTCTTCATGAACTACCAGCATCACATGATAATAAACCAGGATCATTTTTATTTTAACATTATTATTTTTAGGGGTGCTGAGATGAAATGTAGGGGTGCTTGATCACCACTTATCTACACTAAGTCAATATCACATCCTTTTTCAAATGAAAATCGGCCATAACTTCTCATTCTCTGGTCATTCCTGATCGACAGGTTTGCATTGCTGGACGTGGTTTATCTATTTTTCAAACTATAAATGACTTCAGTGTTTGTAAGACACATAGTCCAATTATGTATCTCAACTCCAATATAGGGATTGTATGTTGGCTTAATGTGCTTGAGTGAAGTATACAACATATGCAAAACCGACAAACATTTCTTTTTAGAATGTGTGTACATATGTCCCTCTTCATGACTGCAAGGAAAAGCAAGACAACCATTCAGACCACCGAGAGGGGGCTTGTGAGTTAATGCACACGCAACAACACAAAGACATAACATGTGAGTATAACATAGCATACACAGGTGTGCAGCTCCCAGCGGCACCACATCCCCTCAACACACACTGCCCACACACACACACACTGCCCAGTTAGGCTGTCCTTGAGTGGATTTGTGTGTGTGTGTGTGTGTGTGTCAGTTTTTCTGTGCGTTCTAGATCTCTCTCTCTCCTGCCTCTCACCTTCCCCCTTATCCTCACTTCCTCTCTACCCCACCCCACCCCCACCCCCACCCCCTCTCTCATGAACACCATGTCACAGACACTTGTGATGTCATGAGCAACAGGTGCCTCACAGCCGTTAGAGGAATAAATCTGCAATAAACCATGACTCGCATGAAATCACAATTAAAGGGACAGAGAGAGGGAGGGGGGTTGAGGGAGGGGAAGAGGAGAGGAAAGGGGGAGCAAAAAAAGGTAAAGTAAGATAGAGAGAGAGAGAAACAGACGAAGACTGGGGGAAAACATGAAGAGCGAGAGAAAGAAGGAGGGGGGCAGGGGAGTCGGTTTTTCCATGACTTTCAACCTCTGTCTGATTTAGGAAAACAAGTGTTTCACACTGAACCATGGTGACAGTGAAGGTGGACTTTGACTGGAGCAACAACAAAAAAAGCCCTGCACGTCTGGTCTTTCTGACAATACATGACACAGCAGGAAAGCAAAAGGTGAAGGAGTTCTCACACAAATACACACACACACAAACTCTGTGACAGTGCCCTCATTAAACCATCTCCAAAAGACTGTCCTGCTGAGAGATCTCCATAATGTCCCACCCAGGATCCCTCCTCTGCAGAGCTTCTTCCACAGCATACAACACTGGCACTGTGGGTGATCAAGTGTCATGTCCATCTACCGTCTGAGTTTTTAGCTGGGAGTTGACATGCTTGTTTACTGCCATTACAGCTGTAATCTGAGATCTGTGTGTGTGTGTGTGTGTGTTTGTCTGTATGTGTTGTGTGTGTGCCTGATCCAATCCCCTTCAACAACAGGAAGTCTAGAAAGCGACGACTCAGCTGTCCTCAGTTAGAATGGCGATGTGGCCATGTTCCGCTGGTTAGAGTATGGATCTGTTATTCTCTCATGGACGCTCTCGGCCCAGCCTGAATAAATATTGGTGTCGTCCTTGCGGGGGAAAGACGCAATGGGAGAGTTTTTCCGCTCAGCGGTTTCCAGGCAACCTCTGAACGAGTGACTCAGGAAAGGGAACAGGGGCGCTGAGTCACTGAGAGCTGTGACGTTGAAAGAGGGTACGTGAGGAAGACACACACACACACACAAACGCACATGCACGCGGGCACAATCACGCAGCACAGTATACGTACACACATGAACACATTCATACACACGCAGTTCAGTGGTATCTGGACACAAACACAAAAGCACATGTAAACACACACAGACAGACAAACACACACTAGCTCTAATCTACCCTTTGTTAGCTAGATTAACACCTTGCTGTGTGACAGGTGGATGAGCCACAGGGGTCTCACCCTACACACACCACAGAGACCCCTCCCAACAGCACATAAACAGATACCCTTTGTTCATATTCTAACCTTGTTTTTTTGGGTGTTATTGAACATTTAACAGCTCTAGCTCCACCCGTGTGGGGTGGCAGCCCTGTGGATTTAACCTAAACCAAACTCAGGTTATCACGCTCTCATTACCTCATTTATGATGGGACACCTTGCCATCTTGGTTTGTCTTTATCAACACTACATCAAGTCTCTCTGGTGTTCAAGGGGTTATAATCCTCCACCTTCAAACGGAGAGAGAGAGATGGGGGAAACAAGGTGGGGAAATGAGGGTGAGAGAGGGTGATAGAGAGATGAGTGTAAGGTGAGTACTGTTAGGTATAGATATACCACAGTCAGTCCCATTATCAGGATGGTCTAGTGGAGCAGAGCAGAGATAGATAACATAACTACACTGACATAACTCAGATATAATATGTCTCTCAGAGAGAAACAAGACACACAACCAGACTGTCCTCAGACTTCAAAGGATCTCCTGTCCCCTTCTGAGGAACAGCACATGGGCCTCATTCTGTGCCTGTCCAGATGCCCTGTAGGCACAGGCACGGCTTAAGAACACTGCTACCCTCTAGAGGTTCTATAAGGCATCGTCGTCGGAGTTAATAGTCGGTAGAGGAGACTTGGTATCCTGTCTTGTCTTTTTTGTCTGGTCTAAGGCCCTGAGAATATTGTCTCTGAGGGACTGACAGCACAGTATCAGTATCACAACCCTATGTCCATTTTTATTTCAATGTATTTTTTATTGATTTGATCAGAAGTCCAAGAGACTTAGTAATGAGAAGAGATGTGATAACCTTTTGATTGAAAACGCCACAACTCAAAAACGCAACTCTTCGTAGCAGGGATCTAAGAGTGAATGTTTCTGTTTGCTGGAGCAATGAAGAGTGAAGCGTCGCCGTCTTTGTCCTCCCCCTGGCAACAAAATCACTGATGCTGGAGTTCTGTTTGACACACTCAGACAGCACCAGGATGTTGTTCCCAGGGACGAACACACACACACACACACTCGTCCCTCACCTCCGCTTCTCCTCTGCCATCCCAAGAAGGGAGGAGACGGTGGAATGGTGAGAGAGGAGTGGAGGAACAGAGAGAGAGACATGGACAGATGGTGGTTCGTTCACATGGAGAGAGGTGCTTGCCTTTCGCCTTTGACCCGCTGTGCACTTCATTAACATGGAAAGAAGTGTACGTACTCTCTCCTTCCCTCCTTCTAATACCTCTCTCCTTCCCTCCTTCTATACCTGTCTCCTTCCCTCCTTCTATACCGCTTCTTCCTTCCTTCTGTTTCCCCCTTCCCATCTTGGCAGGCTGTATCCCTGGCTGCTTAGGGCTCATACTGTCAGCTCAGCCAAGACGCATAGTTTCTCTTGGTAGATTGCTGAGATAGCAGACTTATTTTCCACTGGGCTAGGCAGTATCAGGCATATCATATCAGTCATGGACCGAGACCCCTTCTCACTTTGACAGAAACAGTTGAGGCAGTTACTTTTGATCGTGCACTAAATCTAGGATCTATGTGGAACTGTGTGTCCTATTTGAAGGCTTGTCATGTGAAGTCACTTGTGCGACTTCTGCCGTCTACAAAGCTGACTGTGGTCCCTTCTCGGCGGTCTGGGTTGGGACAGTGAGCTGTTTGACAGGAGCCATGTTGGAAATGTTGGCCTTCTTCACTTGGGTTTCAGGTGTAGGATTAGCTGTAACATTCCGCAATTTACTGTTGTTTTTCTAACTAGGGCAAAGCACAGAGGATCCCCTTCTCCACTGCCCCACATGCTATTAATACCCCAGAGTATTGACAGCTTAGTCTGCTTCTTCTCCCACTCCCTTTTCTACAAGCCGACCAGCCAGCCAGACAGCTAGACAACCAACCAACCACCCAGACAACTAGACAGCCAAAGCGACAGACGGATAGCCAGCTAGCATAATCCAGCCACACACCCATGCAGTCACTCCTCCACCAAGCGACTCAGGAAGCCAACCAGCCCACAGTCATCCAGATACTCAGCCAGCCAGCCAGCCACCCAACCAGCCAGCTAGCCAGTCAGTCAGCCACCCGTCCAACCAGCCAGCCAGCCAACCAGCCACCCAACCAGTGAATGCCTCTCCTCCTGTCTTTAACCTTAACAGCTTGTTGGTGGATGTCCAAACAGGACACATCCCACAATGCCCCTGCTTCCTTCTCAGGTCACTTCACTCCATGTGAAGAAACAGGGGGGGTGGTCAGAAAGAGCCAATGGCAGGCTGGTGGAGTCAATGCCCCACCATGAGATGGGGGAGGGTAGGTGTGGGGGAGAGATATGGCGTGATGTGGAGGTCTTCCTTCCATCTAACTGGGTCGGGCCTCACCGACCAACCAATTGAGTTGTAACACACGCAGAGTCTAAAACACGCATCACTATCCTTTTACACTGCAGGCGCAGAATCTTCAGATCCAAGCAGCAGACGACAAGTGACACCAAACTATCTGTGAGGGGAGGGTAATTGGACCCCAGCAGGCTTATTCTCAGCATGCACAACACAGAGACGCCCAGCCTGGCTCAGTCAACCCACCCCAGCCTGGCCTGGTCACCAGAGAACTGCACCCTGGGTAGGGAGGGAACGTAAGGACTCCGGTCCGGTCGTGGGTGTCTGCAGGCTTTATTTGGACACGGCAGGCAGAGGAAGGAGAGTGGCTTGGGGGGAGAGGCCGGGGGGAGAGGCAGGGTGAAGGCCAGGTTCTCAGCGAGGCTATGAGGGCCTGAGAGGAAACTGAGCCTGACAAAGCAACACACACAGAGGTAAATATGTCACAGTTGTGTACATATTTGTACAGGCTAGCATGGCTCTGGACAGCTGTCAGAAACGACGTCCTCTGCTGTCTCTCGCTGTCATTTAGAACACTCTCTCACATTTTAAACACCACTGACATCTTTTCACTCTATCCTCTTTATTATTTTACAACATCCAAGTACTTGTCCTAAGATGACATAGTAGCTCAAATTAATCATTCTGTATTATACTGTCAATTAATAATGTTATGATATTTTGTGGCTTTTGGAAGACAAGACCATTCTCTTGGTAGAAAATTGTTGTGTCTTCAACGTTGGCTGACAGAGTCCCTTGATATGATGACATGTAACTGTGATCCGAGTGGCACAGTTGGTCTTGTATTTATGAGGCTCTGTTAACAGGAGCACACCTGCCCTTCCCCTATCCAGACCAGGTCAGCTGAAGTAGTAAGAACCGCAGCCAATGTGTGTGTGTGTGTTTGAGTGTATGTGTGTGTCAAAGAAATCGAGAGAGAGAGAGAGAGAGAGAGAGAGAGAGAGAGAGAGAGAGAGAGAGAGAGAGAGAGAGAGAGAGAGAGAGAGAGAGAGAGAGAGAGAGAGAGAGAGGAAGGAGAGACAGGGAGGGAGGGAAAGTTAAAGAGGAGAGGGGAGAGAGAGACACAGGTAGGGGGTGGAGAGACAGGGAGAAACTAGAACAAATATTGAGGCCAGCTGAGGAGAGTTTTCATGTCTTTGCTGCCCTAGCAAGAACATGCTTTAAAGGGTATGAGGGTCAAACTGTCACATTCTTCTCTTGGTTGTAGAATTCATTTTACCATTCAGCCGAGTATTCTTAATACAAATCAATAAATAAGAGAATCCTGTATATGTCTCCACGTAGAGAACTTCAGAGGAATCAAAGTTCACAAAGACATTTCTGGCTCAGGCTGTGTGTGTATATGTGTGCATGCATGTGTGAAAGCGTATGTGTGTGTACATTCCACACTTTTATTTCTGACGTGCACACATAAACAACTGGAACAGTCAGAATGTCTGCCATAACATAAATCTAAATATGATGTTACAGTCAAGGACTAAGGGCCTGTTGTCCCCTCTGTTCTATATGAGGTCACCTTTGAGACGGTGGTGGCTGAGAAGGGGGGCAGGGAGGCTGAGAAGGCGTGGGGACGGGGGGGGACTGCTACTGTAGGGAAGATGGCTGCCAGGAAGATCTGCCATGTGCCCTCCTCTCCTTTTATTCTCCTTTCTTGGGAGAGTACAGATTGACAGAACACATCACAGACAACGTTAGAAAACATGACTCCAACTCAATTTGTGTGTGAGCATTCATGTACATTCTGTCACAAACAGTTGGTGTGGTCCTTATATAAACTGTAGATGAAAGAAGACACCTCTTTTCCAACCCCATGAACTGGCCCGTGTAATTGTACTATTCTACCAGCAGAGTGCAGTAGACAGACCACTCTTTCATAACTCACCCCCCCACCACCACCACCAGCCTCCCTTCCTGAGAGCCCAGCGACTGCTGGCTGCCATTCTTTAATTGGAGTGTGGAAGTAGTCCTTATATGGGCATGGATGTCTCATAGAATATGCCCTATGCTGTGTCACAGCAAATTAAAAATATCAAGAGCCATGTCAGTGTGGCTGTATCTCTGCTGCCAGATAAAGATTGAACAGGAGCCTCCCCACACACACTTACATATTCACACAAACACACACACACACACACACACACACACACACACACATGCACACATACCCCAACTCAATCACACACTTACACAAGCACAGTTTTCTCCACACCTGGTTGTGGAGAAGTTGACAGTATACTTCAATGTTTATTAAATGATCAGTGCCTGTGAGGCTCTGGTACTAAATGCTGCAGAGGTCAACAGTAGTTATGAAGATAGGTTATGGTGAGTTATAATAAACCTTGGGTCAGTGGTGACTGAGCCATATAAAGCAAGGCTAGGAGTGTATGAACGTGTGTGCACACACTTACCTCACCACAGCCTGTAATCAAACCTGAGAACAAACTGATATTTCAGCAATAACGCAAAGCTGGCTCTGAGCTGCTAAATACACAAGTACTGAGAAATGTGCTGGCTAAGCGGGCCAGTGCAATGCCAGTGCAACGTAGGGAAAGTGTTGAAAAGTAAGACTGTGACCCCTGACACACGGAAAACACACACGTGTTCCCTCACACATGTATTCACACACACACGCACACCCGCACCCAGACACACACACATGCACCCGTGCACACACAGACACACACACACACACACGCACACGTGCACACACACACTTTATCACACTGTCTTGGAGGCTCTTGTAGACAGCTGCTGAGATGCTGGACTGGTGTTGCAGTGTTAACAGTGCAGTTGAGTCTGACCTCACGTTGAGAAAGCTCTCACTCACAGCAATGACCAGCCACACCAGTCCCCCTGGACCAGGGAGTCGAGATCATGTCCACAGTCGAATGGATCAAACAGATTCGTGCAGTTAAGTAGCAAATTGAACTTTGGATCCGTTTTGTGGAACGCCCTCCGTGTTTTCAGCTAGAAACTTTAAAAGGTCAGATTGTTCTAGCAATAAGCTTGGTTCGAATGGTTCTACCTGGAACCCCAAAAAGGGTCCTTGTGGCTTTGTTTTAGAAGGTTCTTCCCCGGGGAAAGCAGATGAACTGCTAAGGATGAACAGTTAGCAGCTGGTTTAGATGGGAGTCTAGCACTGCTGTATGTCTGAGTCTTTCCACCAAGCCCATCAATCTCAGACTGACCCCCCCCCCTCTCCTCCTCAGGCCCCCCCTTCACATTTCCCTCCTCCAAGGGGCCTAGGGGAGTCCCTCACCCAGACTCCGCTTTACCCCATGTCACCCCCCAAACCTCAGCCACCCCAGCCTCATCTCATCTTCCTTCCCTCCATGGAGACTGTCACTCACGTCCTCAGCCAGCTGGCGTTCAGGGACACGGATCAGGTTGCACAGGGCGACGATATTTCAGTACAAAAAACCCAGTGAGTCAGGGTAACTAATGGCAACCGCTCAAACAGATGGCAACACAGATCGGCCTGAGAAAGAGAGAGAGCAGGAAGGAAACGGCAGAGCAGGATCAACTGAACACCTACAGACAGTTGTACCTTTGCACTGTATTATAAAGTTCACATTTCTTAATTTAGTAATACTTCATTAATGTACTATGAACAACAAAAAATGGCAACATCCCATAGATATTACACTGCTCCTAGGATCCCTGCACTTTATCTTTCCTCTCCCTCTCTCTCTAATGATTTATCAAATCTCAACATAGATTGCCTGGTTTTATAAGGACAGACTGTGGTCTAATGTTCAGAGGAATCTGGCCAGATTGTTACTTAAATCTCGTAGGATGGAGATATTTGAGTACATTATGTGATAAGCCAGAAAAAGCCTTTTCAGTCTTTACAACCCAGCACATAGACAGAATGGTTGAGAAGCTGGGAGGCAGATAAACTGCAGATTACACATGAGTTTGGCAGTCAAAAAGAGAAAGAGAAAGAGAAAAGAGAGAGAAATAGAGAGAGAGAGAGAGAGAGAGAGAGAGAGAGAGAGAGAGAGAGAGAGAGAGAGAGAGAGAGAGAGAGAGAGAGAGAGAGAAGGACTCATCCAAACACCTGTTGATGACAGGCAGGGAGGGAGAGAGGTGGAGGAAGGAGAGAGAGAAGGATGAGAGAGAGAGTGATGAAGTGGAGGAGGGAAACCCAACACACAATGGCTTAACAACCGCCTCCAGAGACCACATTACGCAACAGGTGTGGCCCATGAGATCATTATACTAGCCTGTGTGATTCCCTTTGCACACGCTGCATTTGTGTGTGCTTATTTACTTTCAGACTTGTATCTCTTCTGGCAGCTACCAAAGTGTTTGTGTGTGCACCGTAGGTTTGTGTGTATGTGTGTTTGTGTGCACCTGTGGCGTGCTTGTGTTTGGGCTGTATTTAGGCTGTAGAGAGGATATTGTGTTTAAGTCACTGCTATACCGATTAATAGTAAATTTGTCTGTAATAGGAAACATGTGCAGCAACAAAGATGAAACAGTTTTTGTTTGGGTCCATTGGATTTATGACAGCTGGGTCAGGGTGATTCCAAGGCTTCACACATAGACATATGCTTTCTCAAAAACACAAGCATGCGCATGTACAAACACACACACGATACTTTCCTATGTACTTAAACATGAGTTATTGATGCCAAAATGGAGGCGCAAAAAAACACTAATGGTGGGTCGGGAGAAGGAGAGGAGGGGAGGAGAGGGGGGAGGAGGGGAGAGGAAAGGGTGAAGGAGAGGAGAGGGGGCGAGAGAAAAGAAGAGAGGAAAGGAGAAGAGGGGACGGGAGGAGAGGAGTGGGCGGAGGAGAGAGGAGGGGGGAGGAGAAGGGAGGGGGAAGACAGGAGAGGAAGGGAAGGGAAGGGAAGGGAGGGGATGGGGAGAGGAGGAGAGGAGGGCAGGACAGGACAGGAGGAAAGAGGAGGGCAGGAGAAGGGAGGGGGGATGAGAGGAGAGGGGTGAGGAGAGGGGCAAGGAGAGGCGCAAGGAGAGGGGCGAGGAGAGGGGCGGGGAGAGGGGAGAGGGGCGAGGAGAGGAGAGGGGCGAGGTGAACCTTGCCTGAATCTGAGAGGCCTATCGGTATGCTCCCATCGCAGCTGGTCTGATAAAAATAGACAGGAGGTGTAACTGAGCCCCGGAGAAAAGAGGAGCAATCACTTTTCTCCAGGATGGATAGACGCATAGGGGGTTACACCATCTCTCCCTCCCTCCCTTACACCCTCCCCCTCTTCCTCCCCCTTTCTCTCCCTGTCTCTCAGAGCCTCACAGTTATAGAAACAACCATCTTGGCCAAGGAGAGGCTACAGTATATGTCAAGGGAGGATGGCACAGTGTTAAAATAGAGCCGAACTATCTGAGACGGCCTTGTTCCGATTAATACAGCTATGTGGCCCATCGTCCTGCGGGTTACAAGGCAGATCACACCCAGGCTTAATGTGTGGTGGCAATCAGGAACATTGAGGTTGTAGAATGCAAGTATGAGAGGCAAGGCATGCCACTTGTCTCTATATCGAGCGTTTATCCCAACAAGCTCTGCAGCAGAGATCCCCCAATGAGAACCATTACAGAAGACATTTTCTCTGTTCAGACAAACAATTAATACAACGATAAATCTGTGTCAAAAGGCTTTGTAAGAATAGAAGTGTGTGGCCACCTGCCCAAAACGTGAGCAGACCATCATCATTCTCCTGGATCTGAAAGTTCTACGTCAGCACAGTGGCATACCCGTTAGACGATCAAAACTCTGGAAAGGGTCCACATGGTTGGTGGACCTTGCTTGAGTGAACTTGTTAGATTTGTCAATCATCGTAAGCAATCCTAACAAGTCACAATCGGTTTGTACTCACCACTGTGATTCTCCATGGTAGGGAGTCAGGCCTCTCCTGATCCTTAGACCCAGTGACTGTCCTGGACCAACACCCCACTGGCCCTGTCTGCCTGTCTCTGTTTCTCTCTCTCTCTCTCTGCGGCTGTTTCCGACTCGGTGTCTTTGTCTTTGTCCATGTCACCCTCTCTCAGTCTCTCTCTTTCTCTGTTTCACTGACTGTCTTTCTCTGTCTGTGTGTGGTCGCGTGTGTGTGTTTCTCTCTCTCCCTCTGTGTGTGTGTCTCTCCCTCTGTGTGTGTGTCTCTCTCTCTCCCTGTGTGTGTGTGATCTCCCTCGGTCTCCTCTCAGCCCTCTGCTCAGATCTGCACCTGATCAGGATATGACAATCGCAGAACACAATAACATCAGCCAGACCCAAAAAAAGACATCTCTCTACGTGGGCAAGTCTCTATATCCACTTCCCTTTGCTCTCTCTCCTTTTCCCCCCCGTCCCATCTCCCATCTCCCTCTTCCTCTCCCCCATTCTCCTCTCGTCCTTTACACAGGAAGTCTGTTCTGCTCTTCCTGCAAACAAGCGGGTAGGCATGGAAAGGGACAAGGTCGAGGGGGGTTGGTGGAGGGGTGGAGGGGGTCAGGTACAGTGGGAGAGAGGATGTTTTTGTCGCTCTGTGAGCCGGCCGGCCGTGGGGTTTGTGATCCATCCTGAGGAAACCAGCTGACGTCACCAGAGCTGAGCCCGACTCCGCACCCTGACCACAGGGCTGCACGTGCTCGCCGCTGGGCCAACAGGGCTCCAGACAGAGGCCTGAGGGCAAATATCCACATGGCGCACTACTGGAAAAGGTTTCTGTGTAACATGAACTGGTTCATATTGTAAGGAGGATGTTTTTCTTCATTTTACTTCATTTGACTTTTCCAAGCAACCATTTTCCACTCCCTGAAAAAAACCTGTACATCTGTATGTGTGTGTTTATGTGTGCATGTGTACATGCACAGTATGTACGGGTTTAGATTGCAGGTAAAACAAATATAGATGTATTTATAGAATAAATAGACACGGTCTGAAATAATTTAATCTAACTGAATGGAAATCAAGTTTGATTAAAATTAAAACAGAACAAATCTGAGTTTGAACATCATTTGGAACTTAAGTGGATTTAGCGGATGTTGACCCTTGGTCTGACCCCAGGAAAATGGGAAATGGTGGTCAAAGCCAAAGCTACAGGAGGAGTCCAAACATGCCAGAGGCCAAAGAATAACAGGATGCTCCAGGCTGGGGAGCTGGTGCCAGAACCTGTGTCACAGAAACACTGTACAACTTTGAGGAAGCAACCGGTCAGAGAGACACAGGGAAAGAGGTGGAGAGAGAGTACGAGAGGGGAGGGGTGGGGGGGGGGGGGGGGGTTATGTGGGGAAGCCAGAGAAATTAGGGGGGGTGTAAAGAGAGGGGGGAAAGAGAGAGCCAGCCAGGTTGTTCTGGCCAAACCAAATTTAACCTTTATCTGTTTACTTAAGCCTTGACCGCTGTTATGCTGCCTCCCCCCCCCCCCTTTCACACACACACACACACACACATAAACACCCCCCCCCAATGTAATGGTCTCTTGACAACATCACAGTTTCAGTTAAACGGAATGCTGTGAAGGCCATCAATACAGCAGAAACTTCCCCTTCAATAGAATCTCTGGGATCTCAAACGGGACCTCAAATCTGAGAGGTGTCTAATCTGACCCTTTTCAGAGTCAGTCGGTAAGACAATGGCCTTGTGGTTCAGAGTGATGGAGCCTGACTCAGAAATGGACAAAGACCCTGTCAGCGAGGCAGCCATGTGGAGGCTGGAGTGGTCTGCAGCCAGCTGCAGGTGACAAGGCGAGTGCGCTGGTCTCTGGCACACCCAGAGATAAAGTCACTCTGCATCGTGTCTGCAGAGAAGCCAACAACATCCTGGTCTGCCACCTCCCCATCATACTCCCTCCAAATGGCCATCACAGACTTTCTGGCTGTATCGGACATCACCTCAGCTATCAACGCTTGTAAAGGTGGGAATGGTCATGGTGTGTGTGTGTGTGTTGGTGGTTTTGAGGTTTCGGTGTCTACAGGTTTCGAGGTTGTCCTGGATGATGGATGTTTTGATCCATGAAAGATTGGTTTGTTTCCTGTCCGTTTTAGAATGTTGAAACTCCAGAAAAGTTATCCTGAATCTGAGTGATTGCAGTTAGTGTACTGTGGATAGGAGAGGTGGCCACCTTTGGTTGGTGGTCTTCATGTGTTCTTCATTATCTTTCAGCCAATGACTCCTTCAGCCCCAAGACGTTCTTTGCGACTGTGGGTTTGTCCAAGAAGTCTCCTCCAGAGATCGAGAAAGTGTTTAAGGTCTTAGACCAAGACAAGAGTGGCTTCATTGAGCAGGATGAACTCCAGTTGAGTCCACACAAACAACACACACTTCCTTTATATAGAGCATTTAAGAAGCAGCCATGTTATTGATAGTTATAGTTTATGACTTTATCTAATGTTGTTTAGTATATGTGTAAATTCTCTTTAGTGAGCTTCATTCTGCTGGTCTGTGTAGCATGATGTCACCGATTGATGTTTTTAGGGTTCCTCAGCTTGTTGTGTCTTGTGCTCTCTGGGTGGTTAGGCTCTTCCTGCAGAACTTCTCCAAGGCAGCGAGGCCCTTGACCGCGGCAGAAACCCGTGCATTTCTCCTGGCCGCGGATATGGACGGAGACGGCAAGATCGGCTGGGAAGGTGCGCTATCAGGCAACCACAGACTTAAGTCTGCATTTTGGAGTGAAAAGTCTTTGCCGTAGATCGCTGTCTGCATTTTCATGTGGCCGTAGCAGTTGAGTGATTTCAGGATGACGGTCAAATTACAGAGCTTGCGTGAGTTTGTCTCTTGACATCTGAACAGATTTAATTAGTTTGCTTGTTTGTCTGTTTCAGAATTCTCTGCCCTTGTGAAGGCTTCATGAAGGCCCTTGAGGAACATCACTAATCCCATTCATGACGGAGTCTGTCTCAACGGTTTTTAGTTTGAGGATGTGTAGTACGATCCCTGTGAAAGCGATGCCACAGCGCTACCCCTAAGCCTTGTGCAACGTGGTGTGACTAGTTCTGATATTCTGAAAATCTAATACTGTAAACAAATATAAAATAAACAGTGGTTGGATTAACCCTTGCCATAGACTGCAGCTGTCTTTGCGTGATGGAAACATTTATAAATAAGTGTTTGTTTACCGATAAATATTAAACCACCTGTCTTGAAACTCCAGTCTGTATGATGTCTCCTAGTTGTGTCCTTGACTGACAGTGTAGAAGCATGTTCGTAGGGTGTTATGGGGAAGATAAGACCAGTAGAGAGAGAACAGGGCAGTCAGCAGAAGTCAATCTTCCTCTCAAGTGGCTCCAACAACACTATATCATCCTGGGAAAAGACATTTTCCTCTCATGATGAGATATGAAGCAATGGCCGACATACAGGACTGGGTGCTCTAGTTATATTGCAGACTTTTAACTGTCAACTTACAGGGTTTAGGGTTTCATTAACAACTTCTTAAAATGTTATGTTTTCAAATGGGTCAAAATATCTGGGGAATTTCAAGTCATAGACTGTGTGTGTGTTGGGTGGGTAAGGAGGCGATAAAAATCACCTCTGCAACAGGAATGTGTAAGTTTAAATGACGCCAATGCACTTTTAATTCACATCTGAATGAATTAATAGAGCATTTCTACTCCAATTACTTGAACAGAAGCATTAACATATCGAGGAGTGTATGTGGGAATTGACAGCAAACTTACCAAGATAGACACAGATAGAGACACAGTTGATTATCAATTGATGACGCACATTATTAATGTATTAATGTAAATACGATGAAATGTGTTCTATATAATGTGTGTCCTTTTATAATTGTCTATGGAAGTCTCTGATTAATGGCCCTTGGGTCCCTAAGAGATATACATTACCTATAAGAAGGGTCATATTACTGAGAATATGCATTGCAGGCATTTTAACATGCAACCCATGAGTAGGGTAGCGAGGCACCCAAAAATGCCCCTCTTGCGTTTCACACAAGGACAGCATCCGTGGTGGAGACGATAAAAATAGCACTATTTGACCACTAGACACATTTTTCTAAAAAACGAACCCTAAGCAGACGGTGTATGTTACACCTTGTAGGCTGAGGGTATAAAATGAGAGAGCAGAGAGACATTTGCTCCATCCGGCCTTCAACTGAGATACACAGCAGCCTCCTCAAGCCACTACGGTACACCCAAGGTGAGTTCACGTTCCCTCCATCCTCATCAAATGGACTGAGGCTATATCACACAGAGATTGCGCCGCACGCTTTGAAGTTTCTCAAAGCGAAGATTTTCTTTTCTTTTTTCACCACGGAGTATACTGAAAAACAAACTGAAGAAGGAAACTTACATATGGATTGCATTTGGAGTTTAAAAGCAAAATGGAACTGCAAAGCGAGGCAAAGTGCAATGCCTAACGGACCTCAGCCCTGCCAAGGAACATTGGAATCTAAGCAAGAGTTGAATGGCCGAGTATTTTCAAAACATCTGGGGATGCTTTGAACAATTGAATACCATGCCGTTAGAGTATCACTGAATGAAAATAAATTAAGTTCAACCTTAATGAAAGATGAGTTTTTTTTTAAGTGAAGTGTAGCCTAGAGCTGCAAAGTAGTAACTGCAGCGAGCAGGGCAAAGGCGAATTGGAAGGGTCTCAGTTAGCGAGGCCGAGGTCTCGTTAGTATATCACCATGCAAACTGCTACCACATTACCAAAATGTATCATTGACGTGAAATTGTAACAAATACTTGTTATGGGAAAAACGCATCGGTTCATGCAGACGGAAATGATTGTGTTGTAATGTTATGATGTCAATAGAATGTTAAATAGCTCCTCTTTCAAAATGTGAATCATGTTAAAAGGCTATGTTTCTCTCTTTCTCTTAGAACTAATCAAAATGGCATTCGCTGGAATTCTTAAGGACGCAGATGTCGCAGCAGCAATCAAGGATTGCGCAGGTGTGCTTCTGCTTCACCCTGGTCAAACACTGCATCATAATTACAAATGCACACTCTTCTCATTTCAATCACAGGCGAAATCGAAACTGTCTTGAAGGTCTAATGAGCACGAGGGATTGAAAGCATGTACCATCCTCCAACTTAACTTGTCAAGATGATGCAAAGTCTTCAAAACAACCTTACCAGAACATTTAAAGAAATCTATTTGCTATTATTACATTGTGCAATACAAGGCCTCAAAAGAACAAAATGAGCTGAATCGAAGATGCTGAGGCTTGAAACATAGTTTCTCTTCTCTGTCTCAGCTGCTGACTCCTTCAAGTACAAGGAGTTCTTTGCCAAGGTTGGCCTGTCCGCCAAGTCCCCTGAAGATGTGAAGAAGGCTTTCTTCGTCATTGACCAGGACAAGAGTGGCTTCATTGAGGAGGAGGAGCTCAAGTAAGCCTTATACTTTACACTCTCAGAGAATACTTTATACAAGTCTCATAGCAAACTTTATAATCTCACTACATACCTGGGGGGCTTCTCATATAATTCTTAACACTCTTTGAACCACCCTTACACTCTTAAAACATACTTTACACTCTTAAAGCATACGTAACATTCTCAAAACGTACTTAACATTTTGGAAACATACTTTACACTCTACATGACTCTCAACGAGTAGATGCTCTAGGGTAAAGTGATGTACCCTTCTCTGGCCAAGCTTTACCACACTCACAGAATCCATATTAACAGAACATTCTTTACTGTAGTCTCATGTTCTTTACATGTTCTTTACACTAAAAAAAGAGACATTAAAATCTGTATATACTATGTAATTTTCTTTATGGATACTCCTCAGTAACATTACTTTAACTCACACATGGCACTGCTATTTGGATGATCCATTCAAACCTTGAGAGAAGATTAATCTGTGTTACCCTCTAGACTAATGAAGGACAATTATGAACTATGTCAACTGTAAATGTTTTTGACAGGAATGTAAATGTATACTTTCTTTGAGAACATTTCTGAGTGAAATCAGAACTTGATCCATATGGCCTATTACACATAGAAACCTATAAATTAAGTCCAAGATAATACTTTGAGGTACTACTGACTTCTACTTTACTACCTTGAATAACTGCCTCTTCACTCCACCTCCTGACCTGAACTGTTCTCCAATGTGTTCCAGGCTGTTCCTGCAGGTGTTCTCTGCTGGAGCCAGAGCCCTGACAGATGCCGAGACCAAGGCTTTCCTCAAGGCCGGAGATGCTGATGGTGACGGCATGATCGGAGTGGATGGTAAGTGCCCGATCACAGCAAACACCTTCCAGTCTGCTGCCTTCCTACACAAGCATGAGTCTGCATCAGCTTGGCCTGCTAGCCTATTGAAGCCTATCTAGCTTTTTTATATGAAGGACTGTAAATACAGGTTTTATATTTGACTTTTAGAACTTTTTTATTGTTGTATTGGTTCAGTCTAGTATAAAAATATGGTTTAGGTACCATCAAATGTACCATACATTTAGTGTGTCAGCCATTGAGAACCAAAGCAATAATTAAAAACTCCTCTCGATCAAATGTGAACATGATAATGGGTAAAAATCTTTTTGATACCAAAATATTAACATTCCCTTTCTCGTCTCTTCCTGCCCACAGAGTTCGCTGCCCTGGTGAAAGCATAAGCTCTCATCGGCCCTCTTGTCATGAAACCACCACTGTGCTATTGAGGTTGTCCTGGCCCTGCCTGCTGTATCTTTTTTATATTCATTTTATTTATGAATGTCGCCGCAGACTGTTTTGACTGATGTAACCCCTACACCCCCAAAGCGTGTTTACTATTCATGTTTTGTAAATACGTTTTATGTTCACATTCAGACAGTGTGCAATATCTTACCATCACCACCATTGCACTTTTTGAAAATGAAATAAATTCACATTTGGAAACATTTTTGTCTTGGTCTTAATAACCAAACTTAACCACAGGAAGAAAGGAAATGTTAAATGACACAAAAGAAGTCAATACTACAAACTGAGAAGACCATACTGATCCTAAGGGGATAGGAGTGGACTTGGAGCTGAGGCATGGGTAGGGGCAGGAGCAGGGCTTAGGGTACAGGAATGGAGGTAGGGCCAGGAGGCCTAGCAGCAAGATTCAAGTTTCAGAGCTCCCCAGTTACAAGGGTCTTGTCAATGAGGCACATTTATAAACAACCTCCCCTGTCAGTGAGCTGGCCACAACCACAGGCAGAGCGACATATAATATGGGTCACTTCTATTTCGAGGGGTGTGAGACTGAAGTGAAGAAATAAGATCAGTATGATCAATTACAGAACTTTATTGACCATACACAATGTACATGAGAAGAGGTTTACACATTCATAACTGTGTCAGAGAGGGTAGTGAGAGGCCCTAAATCTAATTGAGAACCAGATGTCTTGTCTACCACATTGGTAATGTACACGCCATAAGTGGAATATAATCAGCAATAGATATACTACCACTGCATCTTGTAGAAATCCTAACCTGGTCCACGGAGTCTCCTGAGTTTACAGACCTTACGTGACCACCTCTGGATTCAGTGTGGCTCTCCTAGCAACTCATGAGATATTTTGACCGAGACATATATTATGACCTGATGGAGGATATCATGTCACAAATACAACTGGTCCAACTTTAAGGCATTCAGTTTCCG
The DNA here is from genome assembly GCF_054491055.1 of Hypomesus nipponensis. NCBI lineage: Eukaryota > Metazoa > Chordata > Actinopteri > Osmeriformes > Osmeridae > Hypomesus > Hypomesus nipponensis. Next base: position 9,055,256 of record NC_140373.1, on the reverse strand, counting down.
CTTCCTGTGTGCTGTGGGGGATGAACTCAGGTTCAGGAGGTCAAAGGGCGCGGGGTCAAATGAGGAGATAACAAAGTTGGGAGTAAGACACAAGATGAGTGGCATCTCCAGAGAGGCATGTGCCTCTGAACCAGGGCTGGCTCTGTCTGAAAAGGTGGTGTTACTTTCACCATCATCACACAGTCGGATATGTGTTGATGAAGTAAATAAGCACATGCATCAACAATGCATTCAATGTTCAGTATGCACTCAGGTGGTTTTAAGGAAGTTTATTACTAATGCAGATTACAAATGTCAACAGGTGCATCTCAACACTGCCCCCTGCTGCCCCTGTTCCATCTGCTGAGGTTCCCTGCAGAGCTCCAGACAGACAGGAGGATAAAGATTGTTTTAGGGTCCTCATTGGCGGATGCAGAATATAAAGTACATTTCACAGAGTCCAAACAAAACATCAACAGACAAGACATTTACAGACAAAACAACCACATGAAATACAAATCAGAAAAGTAACCAACAATATTAATTCTCAAAAATGTTTTTATTATAGATATTCATATAGGCTTATCAACATACACTACATATTCGCAAGCACTGAATATGCAGACACTGCCAATTCTACCAAAATATGAATACCCCAATACATATAATGTACAGCATTACATAACATAACCTGTTAACAAAACAGAAGCACCACTGACGACATGAAGGAGAGAACAACAGGATGGGTTTAGTATTTGGATGTTTAAGTTCTGATGGAGGAATTGCCTTTTCTGTTCCAGAACTTGCCTGACTTTCTACTAGTCTCCTCTCTGCCACAATAAGGGGAGGTTTGAATGAGTAAAAAAACAAGCTGTTCTCAAACAAACATAATGACAATGGTCTTTCAGATTAAAACAGTCTGACAAGTGACCAATCCCAAACACCCCCACCAGCACACATCTTGATAGCTGCATGGTTTGGTGGGACAGGACAAAACATATATGATAAAAAAAACTATCAGATCTTATATTGTGTTTAGTCTGCTCAGGATGGCAAGAATCACATATGCTTAGTTTATCAAAAGCAAGGCTAAAATTGTCCACACAAATGTTTTCTAAATACATTAATTTGACAGTGATTTTGTATTTTTTTCAATATTGTAAAGCGGCAATCTATAGAAACAATCATAGTCTATTTATTTATGGCAATTAGGCTATACATATCAATTTATTCAACATTTTACGCATGCAAAATACTTTTAACATTTGCCAAACTAAACCCACTTACTGTAAAATGAAGTAGCCTATCGTAAAAATACGGTCACATTTATAAGCACAAAATCAACCATCTCTGAAATCCATGTTGCCTCTGCAAGAAAAGAAAAAAACACAGACATTGTATAAAAAAAGAATGGAAGTTTAGCAATAGCCTATTAACATGTGGGTGATAGAAGTTGTGAGTGGTCAGTTCACACGGTCCAAATCTATGGTGCCTATTTCATCCCATCGTGTAGATTATTATTAGCCCAATAGAATATTAAACACTTTTGCAAAGGCCTACACGTACCTTTTAAGCATCTTTATTTATGTACATATAAATAGAACGGGTCTGACTACTGGACACATTTTAACCAACTGCTTTGCATGCGGTGTCTGTTACATCTGCTTCAGATTTCGCGTGAGTGGACGTATAAAAGGTCGTGGGGCTTACGGCCACAGCTTCACTGCAGTTGACAGAATCATCTTAGCGAATCCACTCGAGTCTTATCTTGGAGATATACCTGAGGTGAGTCATTTACAGCCGAGTCAAGCCTCTGACAGGCACGCAGCACTCTCCGAGTCTTTCCAGCGTTGCAATGGGAACAGAACAATGGGGAAAGCTTGTTCAAGGCCAGATTCAGACTCAATGCTCTTTTCTTTGGACTAAGCATGGAATCATATGGGAGGAATTGAACCAAATTCATGACAACACAGGAGTTCCTGAATTATGCACTGGAAGTCTGGGCTTTTGAGAAGTGGACTACAATTTCTGATCATTTGTGTGAACATAAACCAATTTGAGGCTGACTGAATGGAAGGACTCAGTGCATCCATGGCTGTCCGATTTAACAACTGTTTTGATTAAGTTAACGCTATCCGGCATTATTGCTGTGATGTAATGGTTCAACTCAAGACTCAGAAAGTGCAGGGCAGACATATCATGTTAGAATGAGTTATTAAAAGGCGGGACTTAGAGATCTCATGCATGGTTTTGAACTTTATAATAACCTAACACCATAATTAACTGGAAGTCTCTTTCTTGTTCTCACTCCTTTCCCTCTTCTTTTCTACTCTCCCTTTTCTTTTCCCCTCTCTTTACTTCTCCCTGTTCCTCTCATACAGCAAACAATGGCATTCGCCGGTGTTCTGAAAGAAGCTGACATCACTGCAGCCCTTGCGGCCTGCAAAGGTAACCAATTATAGATGTATCTCTTATCGCTTTTTTTCTCTGTCTCTCTTTTGGTTTCTTCTAAATCTTTCTCTCCCTCTCCCTCTCCCTTGTTTCATTGCCTTGCCTCCAACTTTGTCATTCCCAATCTCTGACCCTCTCTCTCCCTGCCTGTCTGTCTTCTTACTTCTCTTACTAAGAGATGGAAAGTGAATGGCAACTTCTCATAATCATTTCATGCTACTTAAATACTTCTACTAGTAAAACACATGCATTTTACACACAATCACAAGACATAAAAAAAGAAGAGCAGAAGAGTTTAAGCTAGTTGAACTCATACGAGACATTAGTGAAAACAGAGGCATGTATGTGATAGTTGTTCTAACTCCCGACTCTTGAGGGCTTGCAGGAATCAAAGAATGCTTTTTGGGTTTCCTTGAAGGTTGTTGTGCATTTAAAGGACCTAACCAAGTGTCCTTTAAATGACTTTAGCACAGCTGCGTGTTGCCACTTGGCAAAAAAAAAAAAAAAAAAAAAGGTTAACCCAACGTCAAAAATGTTTTGTGCAAGAAGACAAGTCTTATTAAAAGTACGGTCAAGCTGACTTGATTCCAATGATGACACGCTGCTTTTCTATTTTCACTCCGCAGCTGCTGACTCCTTCAAGTACAAGGAGTTCTTCGCCAAGGTTGGCCTGTCCGCCAAGTCCACTGAAGATGTGAAGAAGGCTTTCTTCGTCATTGACCAGGACAAGAGTGGCTTCATTGAGGAGGAGGAGCTCAAGTAAGCCTCTCAGATGAGACACTTTACACTCTCAGAGCATGTAGCATACATCACTCTTTCTTGATGTCTTGATTATGCAAAAAGAACATCCCGTTCAAGCCGCCTCTACCATACTGTGAACCCCCGCTGACCTTCCTGTCTGGTTTGGTATCCATCCAGGCTGTTCCTGCAGGTGTTCGCTGCTGGAGCCAGAGCCCTGACAGATGCCGAGACCAAGGCTTTCCTCAAGGCCGGAGATGCTGATGGTGACGGCATGATCGGATTGGACGGTGAGTCAATCAATGACATTGAGATATGGTGATAAAGATATGTTAAACCTCTTTACTTGCTTAACCCCACTGTATGGCACAAGCTGATCATTTGAGTCAAGTCTTCTCAGGATTGCGAGTAGGAACATTTAAATTCAGAATAGGTTCATTCTCTTGGATAACATATGTTTGTGTTTGTCAATTACAGAGTTTGCTGCCCTGGTCAAGTCATAAATATGAACTGCCTGATCCCAGCCCCTCTCTCTTCAAATCAACACTTTTATACACATGTCCTTTGCCTTGTTCACAGAATGCCTTCCTGTCACGGTGATTAATTTAAACCTATGGCTGTGTCACTCCTCTGTCCTAGTTCCATGAGTTTTGCTTATATTTTCAGATCAGTTATGCACTTTTCTGGATATGGACGGATGATAAGAAAAGAATAAACGTTCTTTTTCAGTAGTATGTCTCAGTCTTTTCATTCCTGATGCTGCAATAACATCACAATATCACTAGATGGTGACCAAGGTCTAGTTTAAATGTGAAGCTGACGGCTGTCAATTACCGGGTTGGTGCAATTAAGTAGTTACAATAAATGCTCCGTCCTCACAGTGAACAAAGCTCCAGCTGTGAAGGTAGTCAGGAAAAGGAAATCCACAAAAATACATAAATGCAAAGTAAAATGCAGAAACGACATGTTGCCCACCAGAGGGAGTTAAACCAGGATTGGTTTTGCGACCAACCATTGAAATAAAAACAACTCACCAAACATGCAACGTTAACCTAACTCAAATTGTTAATACAGTCAATATATTGTAAATATTATATTTGTATTTATCTTTAGATGTAACTCCTTGAATACAACCAATCTCAAATGCATCCACTGCTAAAAATGCACTTTCAGAATAAGGACGCAAACGAATGCTCAGTTTGTATGTATGTGTGTGTGGGTCTTTGGGCTGTGGGGGGATACAAGAGACATCAAGTGGATAGGGGTCTAGAATAATGAGATGGATTCCCTTGATGCTCATTACCCCCAAATTACCTGCCTCTCTGAGTGCTGACTGGAGTCATCAGAGATGCTGCATGTTGTGTGTGTGTGTGTGTGTGTGTGTGTGCGTGTGTGTTTGTGTGTGTGTGTATGTGTGTGTGTGTGTGTGTTTGTGTGTGTGTGTGTGTGTGTGCGTGTGTGTGTGTACATGTCAGATGTTTTAAAACCAACCTGCTATGCAAAGTAGGTCACCTTGGTGACCAGGTATATTCACCTGGGGAACAGTACTAGCCAGCACATTTGATTTGGGTTGATGTTATTTGTTAAGTAAGGGAGATTAGGTGTGAGTGTGATTGTGAATACAATTGTTTGTTGATTGTGTATGTGCGTGAACTGACACACAACTTTCTGTTTGTATAACCAACAAGCAACATCTGCTGGGTTTCTCTGAATTTTCCTCCAGCCATCAGAGATGCATTTAGCTCACATCAAAATCCCTCATAAGTCCAGGATAGACACTTTTACTGTATCATGCAAATATTCCCTTTATGATGGTTTTAAGGTGAAATACAATATAATTGAATGAACCCATCTTCCTATGGGTTCATGTAATATTACCTATTCAATCATCTATCGTTTGACTAGATACAGTAGACTGTTCACAAGAAACAGAAGTAGTTGGAGCTGTACGCTGTGGAGGTGAGATGAGCATATTACATGATGAACAATGATGTGCAGACAGTGCGATATCTGTCTGGTGCTGCACATTAGACAAGTGGAAGATTATCAACCTCCATCTGCTCGATGTAGCTTTCTGATGGAATAATGAATAAAGGAATTTGAATTTGGAATTAAATGCAAAACATGCATTTAATCCGTTTATGTCTCCATTAAGCATTTGTTTTTTGCTGAATTTACCGTTCCAATAATGTGGTACATCACAATAAAGGCCTTGTATAATTTACAATTCAAATTTTTCTAAAAATATATGTATTTATTTAACAAATATGTTTGAGTAAGGGACTTAATCATGGAATGTGTGTGTGTGTGTTTTTTGAAAGAAAACTAGAGAGATAGGGGAAAACAGAGGCAGAGAGAGAGAGAAACAGAGACAGGGAGAGACAGAGAGAGAGAGAGAGAGAGAGAGAGAGAGAGAGAGAGAGAGAGAGAGAGAGAGAGAGAGAGATTCGCTTATATGCCAGCATTACAAAAAGGGCGGTTCAGGTGCCCCATCTCCACACGGTCAGCCCAGCGGATATAAATAGTAACGGTTAATTAGTTAGGTAAGGAATTCAAGAAGGACCTGGCTTTGAGAATTTGATACAGGGACAGGTAACTTAAGCATCGCTCGTTGTTGCATCCTTGTCAATATAAGTGCTCATCGTCTGTCACCGGTCACTACAAAGTCTTACTTCCTCTGCCTTGGACCTCGACGAATTGAAAACTTCAGAGCGGTGAGTGGAGTTGTGCAGGTCTTGTAGGTGAGATGTACAGAGATGCACAGGTAGAGTGGGGCAGGTGCGCCGGTACGGACACATTTGTCCCGACTGGTTGTCACTCACCTATAGTTTTTAGATAATTAGTTCACGCCGATGAATTGTGCTCAATATATTTCTCAGAGGAGAAATTTGATAAACAGCGAGAGAACAGCTGAACCCAAAGCAGACTGGGATAACATCAACTTCCCGATTCAACATCACCACATTAATCGTCGTCGAGAAAAAATAATAGTAGCTGCCGATTTCTTAATATTCTCGATACTGTCAGGGACAAAAATCCTTACTCAATTCGGGTAATGTAGGTTTAAAGACCAATAACGCATTCAAAATCGTAGATATTCTTGTGATTTGTAATGCAAGTACGTTTCCAAACAGATTTCAGAGGAGGTGCATAAACTTTAGAAGCAGTTAGAAACAATATACTGACCCTGCTGTCCTTATCTGTGTGTGTGTGTGTGTGTGTCTCGCTCTCTCTGTGTGTGTGTGTGTGTGTGTGTGTGTGTGTGTGTGTGTGTGTGTGCATGTGTGGGTAATATAACATGTTATTTCTCTGTCCTTCAGGATTAATATGTCACTCAGTTCTATCCTCTCAATGGAGGCTGTTGAGAATGCAGTCAAGGACTGCCAAGGTAAGTCTCTGCTCTGGCCAAGCTCTCTGATACTCTGATAGTGTACATCCCTCTGAGAGAGAGAGAGAGAGAGAGAGAGAGAGAGAGAGAGAGAGAGAGAGAGAGAGAGAGAGAGAGAGAGAGAGAGAGAGAGAGAGAGAGAGAGAGAGAGAGAGAGAGAGAGAGAGAGAGAGAGAGAGAGAGAGAGAGAGAGAGAGAGAGAGAGAGAGAGAGAGAGAGAGAGAGAGAGAGAGAGAGAGAGAGAGAGGAGGAAAGGAGAAAGAGAAATGTTGAGGAACAGAGGAAGAGAGAGAAATAAAGTAGAGATTCTCCAATTATCCAGACGTGCAGACCTACTGTAAGAATATGAAAGTTTCAGAACTACTGCATTCAAGAAGGTCTGGTGTACATGCATGCTGATTTGTGTGTGTGTGTGTGTGTGTATGTGTGTGTGTGTGTGTGTGTATGTAGCGTTAGTGACAAGTAGAGAAATCAGTTTGGACTGCAGCCAATGCTTCTTAGCACCTGACCTTACTTCACTTGTGAACCCTAACCTGTGTGTGTGTGTGTGTGTATGTGTGTGTGTGGCCCAGCTCCAGACTCATTCTGCTATAAGAAGTTCTTCCAGTTGTGTGGTCTGAGCTCCAAGTCCCCAAAGGAAGTCAAAGATGTCTTCCTCATCCTGGATGACGACAACAGTGGCTTTATTGAAGAGGCGGAGCTAAAGTAAGAGTTCAGAATCCTCCTTTTATTCTGATGTTGCACGAAGAGATGGATTGATGGATCAAAAGACGGACAGATGGATGGGTAGAGCAAAGAATGAATGAAAGGATGCCTCATGGATTAATGGATGCATGAATGTAGTCCTTCAGGGATGCCCAAGGGAGTATGCGCTCATATTTCTCTGGTAGTCTGCCCCCCCCCGCCCACCCCCTTCCCCCACCTTAACCCAGCTCCCACCCCATTGTAATCGGTTTCCTCTGCTGCTTCAGGATGGCCCTTCAGGGAGGCTGTGAGTGACGTTGACTTAATGGTCTTCAGCTTCATCACTGGAGCAAAGGTCCATGGACTGTCTCTCTGTGTGCATTTAATCTGTCATCCACCCTCTCTAGTTAATGAACTCTCCCTCCTGAATTCTCTCCTCTCCCACCCTCTGTCCTAGTAACGCAGCAGCATGCGTGCCCACTGTTGCCGTGCTTCGAAGAAGTGAGAATGAGATCGCTCTCGATCGTCAGAAATGGGAGAACACAGTCCCTTTAAGCATGCTCCCTGATCCCAATGTAATCCATGGATAGAGAATCATTCTGAGGTTTTTGTTACATAATCCCTCTGCATGATGTAGTTTTAGCATAAGTGTAGGATGAGAGAAAGATCACCTTGGCCTTACAGCATGAGGTCATGTGTGTGTTTGTTGTCTGTCCCTGACCCCTCCCCAGAGGATGGGCTGCTGAACACACTGTGCTGGAGCATTCAGCGTGAACGTTACCCTCATTTAGATTTGTTGATCTTTCTCTTATTCATCTCTTCTGTGTGTGTGTCTGTGTGTGTGTTCATTCAGGTTCTTCCTTCAGCGGTTCGTGCCAGGGGCAAGGACCCTGACTGAGAAGGAGACCAAGTCTCTCCTGTCGGTGGCTGATGATGACAATGATGGCATGATCGGAGCAGAGGGTCAGTCTCTCTCTCTCTTTCTCTCTCTCTCTCTCTCTCTCTCTCTCTCTCTCTCTCTCTCTCTCTCTCTCCATCTCACCTTTCCTCCCCCCTCTTTTCTACCTCGGTTTGAGATCTCTGAATCATGTAAGATGACTGTTCTTCTGTTGTTGAACAGTACATTGAGTTTTCACAGTAGGGAAAATATTACACACCCACAATCAAATCCCTTCTCATTTCTTGATGTGGCTCAGCTTTAATTACTGATACCTTATTTTTCACAACTAGTTTGAAAGTCAAGATCTTTGAATGTTAATCCACAAGTGCTGTACTTGGACATACTGTACCCTCTACAGATGTAACTGTCAACATAGATAAAGGGCTGAGTGCTGTTTGTTGGGTCAGATTAGGCAGGGATTAGTTTTATGTGGAAGAGGTTAGTGAGGTGGCACTGGGACACGTGTGTGTAAAGAAGAGACAGAGACTCTGATTCAGAGCTGGAAAGAGTTTCTAAAATGCTTAAAAATGGGTGACAAAATGGGATTTCAGCTAAATGAGCCTTATGAGATTATATAGAACTGGTTTTCTTGGCAAGGCAAAGCATATTTATGGGTCTTCCCTCCAGATACTGCTGCTGGAAGATGATAATCCTAAACCTCCAATCTCTCCTCACAAAACTTTTGGTTGGGGGGCATTGGCTTACTGGTTGGCATTGGCTACTATTGAAGGATAAAACAAACAGCAAACAAGGTTTTCTAAGTAAGGAGTATTGAATGATGCTTAAGTATGTTTATCATTTAAGTCCATTTGAATTTCATGTTTCTGCAGGATGTATTAATTACATACGTACAGGTATGCATGTGTGGCCAGTGGTTAGCCAATAGAGAGTAGCAGGTTGTCGTTAGATCTTTAACGGTTAAAGACATATGTCTCCTGGAACTGATTTGTTTTTGTTCCCCTTCTAGAATTCCAGACCATGGTCCTGTCCTGAGAGACCTTACAAGCTCCACACAGGGAACCAGACCCTCCCCTCTCCCCAGATTCCACCATTATGTCTGGTGTCAGGAATGCAATGTTGTCCCTCTCTCTTTCCTGGAAGTTTTGTGTCTTTGGAACCAAGTTCTTCACTTTTAAAAGTCTAACTTTTATTTGCCTTTGGTCATGTTGTAGGAGACTGTGTCACTGTGTTGCCCCCTACTTTGTTTCCTCCCCACAACCGCAACCACCTTGATAAATTAAATTAATAAACTTGTTTTAACTTAACCTCCACTCTTGTTCTAAATTGTCAGACTGAAGTAGAGTTTTTTTTTATAGTAGGTGATGATGCCTGAATTGACACTTTTGCCCAAGAGCATAATCCACAAAGAGGATTCCACAAAATATCTGATTTATCCAGCCTTTGCATCTTTATTTAATATGAATGCAACGTGGTGGAGAATGATGCAACAAGATCTAGATTGCAAGTTTAGAGCAGAAACCAGCAAAAGTGTATACAGTATTCAGCAAAATAAGATTAGAGTGCAATGTGCTGTACAAGCATTGAAAAAAGTAAGCTCCATGATCCAGTCTAAAATGACACGTTCTCGAGTGCAAATGATAGTTCTGGTTTAGACCAGTATTAGGTGCCACAGTGTGTGTGTGTTCTGTGTTAAAAGTGAAACCATGACTGTATCTGGCACCTGTTTCTCTCCTGGGCCAGATTGAATGACAACTTGTGCCTGCTCTACATTGTGTGTATGTTTGTGCTTGTTGGTGTGTGTGTGTGTGTGTGTGTGTGTGTGTGTGTGTGTGTGTTTATGGAATGGAGCACAATATAACGGTAATGAGATTGTCTGCCTGTTGACATATTACATGAATAACATGGAAGATGTCATATTAAGAGAAGGTTACATCAGTTTTATAACAACTGTAAAGCATTAGCAAAATATTGAAGATTAAATCAATGTGAGATTTAATTTAAATTGAGAGCACCCTTCGAAAATTACACTAATTTGTGGTTATTTTACAAATTGTTTGCAAACTAAAACTAAAGTGCAGTTAATAATACACATGCTCTTTCAATTCCGTTGAAAATATAGGCATCTCTCAAATATTTTCTCCGAAATAGACCATATAACGACAGAGTTAAAGAATTCAAGCAATATTGAGGAGATATAATAGGACGGGACAGCGAATGCTGGGTACGGTTACAGTATCCAGGTCTTTGACTCTGACTGTTAAGAGTAGACCTCTCCGGTTTCTGGTGATTGAATCAAGGTGGATTGCATGTCCAAGCTACTTCAGTCTGATAACACATCATCTGTGTGTTACCTCCTTAAGTGTAATATCAGCAGCGTAAAACAGGTGATTTAACGCATTTTAGGCGTTTAATTAGATATATCAGTCAGGCTCAGCTTCTCAGTTAAGGTAAATTAAAGAACGTCAAGACAATAAATAGTTGTGTGATGCCTCGTGAGCCTTTTATCTTCTACTTGTTCACTTTTCATACATTGACACAATACGCATCATAAAACCAACGTCTTGTCAAGGCAAACCAACGAAAACTTTTCCCAACGGAACTACACACCGCCCATATCCACCCGAGCTAGGATGAGTGAAACACAAGCGATGCTGTCAAAATCAGGAAGTAGCTTCGTACGGCTTATAGCATTAATCTTGGCAACACAACTTTCTCTTTCTTTTGTGATAAAAAACTAAATAGAAGTCCAGATGTGTACTTAATACATCATACGGTAAGTAGCCGTCTTTTGTCAGAAACTGTCACGAACTGTTTGTGGGTGTGCGTTTCACTGGTCAAACACAAGTTCAGCAATATGCTGGTGGTGGACTGTTTTGGCTGAACTGGGGTACTCCATAGCATTTAGCTAGTACTAGTATAAATTCACCGCCGTCGGCTAGTCGCGTACCAACTACATTGCTTTGTTATTGTTAGCTTTACGTGGCCCACATGTTAGTTGCTGGTCAAATGAGTTGATTCTCGTTCCACTGTTACATCCTATCCTCCGGTTGCTTAGTAGCTTACGTTAGTGCTAGGTGGAGAGTCGGCCCAGCTTGATAACTTCGTTTGTTAAACACGGGTTCCATTCACTTGCTGAAGCTAAAGTTTCCACACTTCACTCGATGCTTTAAACCCAAACGTGCATTCTAAGATACGAAAAATCCCACCTTTCTATGAAGGGTAAATAACTAGTAAAGTTCCAGCTACTGGATGCTCGTAGTGTAGTCTGATAGTAAATTGTATTCTATATTTCTATTTGTATGTTGCTTCCTATTGTCTGCAGACTCAAGGCATGCTCACCGAGCTCTTTTTGGAACAAGCAACGTGCAGACGGCAAATACACTAATGCTGATGATCAGGTGTGTTGTCTTTCTTCTGTGACATTGGATGATTTGACATTGTCAGACTGGCACCTGTAGGTAGGCTAAGATTGTGGCTTAATTTCCAGTCCCAGAATGGCTTCAGGAATGCAAGAGAAACAGTTTACCCCATCTTTACTCAACTTCTTCGTCTACAACCCTACATTTGGACCACGAGAGGGGGAGGTAAGCTGTGATGGCAGGGAAGGAAGGAGACCTGTTCTAGGATAGGGGGGGGGGTTGGGTCTAGGCCTCTCTAGAATAAGATGGAGGCTGGATTGTGTGCCTTATAGCCTAACTACGCTTCAAAGTAAACATTAACTGTTTGCTGACAGTATTGTCCAGCGGATCTAATTGTTTGATGTTCTCAATGTCTAAATTACATTGTCAGGTTTGCTTTCTCCATGGGTAATGTACTGTCATCAAGCCTTTTGCAAACTATTCATACAGTTTCCTCATATAGATAAAAAAAGGCATTAGGGGGTAAGTGTGTATTTGTTTCCGTCCCCAAGTGTACACTTGTGCCGGACCATAGCCCAGATCTTATCATGTAGATGTGGTGTGAGGACCAGACATGCTTCCTTCCATTGCTCTTACTTTGTTGCTAAGGAAGTTCTGCAGCAGGTTGTCACTGATGCGCTCTCTCCCCCTTGTCTAGGAGGAGAAGAAGATCTTGTTCTACCATCCCAGTGAGGTGGAGAAGAATGAGAAGATAAGAAACGTAGGCCTTTGTGAGGCCATTGTACAGTTTACGAGGTAGATCTCTTTAGCTCAGCTATTCTGTAAACACCTAATTTCCATAGCAATCCATTGATTTACAGAAGAAAAGCAATCTTTTCTTTGATTGTTTCATTTTTTCTTTAAATTTGTTGGGGAATGCGATTCTGAACTTCAGCATTTTTTACTACTGGTTCTCCTAATAATCTGTTCTGTTATCTTTCTGTTTGGTAGAACCTTTTGTCCCACAAAGCCAGCCAAATCCCTACATACACAGAAGAACCGGCAGTTTTTCTTTGAGGCAGAAGACAGCTTCTGGATAGTCATGGTATGGCAATAACGCATTCCAGAATTAAGTCTGATCTCTTGGATATTAAACTGAAGCTAAACACCTGTGAGATACTTGATTGGAGGTGGTTCTTCATTCTAGACTGCTTCTTGTCCAGGACATTGCCACTGTGGGTCACTTATACATATATTATTGCAACCAAGGTTGATACTGGACATAATTTTCACAATGATCCATCCTGGGTGCTGCTAATGTTTGGCTTTCTCCATGTCTTGGTTGGGTCTGTGTTTGCAGGTGGTGAGGAACCCTATGGTAGAGAAGCCCAGCAAAGATGGCAAGCCTCCCACAATAGAGTACCACGAAGAGGAGATACTGGTAGGTCTGGCCTTAGCAACTCTGCTCAAATACAGGCCTGGCGTTAGCATGCTGCAGCATTTAATGTCAATTTTTTTCTTTGCTTTGATTCTTCCGTTTCTTTCCCAGGACACTGTTTATGGAGCTGTGTTAAGGCAGTGCTACAGCATGTATAAGGTGAGTTGTAGGTTGCAGTTCTGTTGCCCTAACTAATCATGGAGGATTTCAATGCGATGACTTGGATTTTAATGATGGAGTGCAAAATAAAGATGCAACATCGAACGCAGGAGGAGTTACCACACCTGGGGTGGAGGGTCTGCAGTTTAATAAACCTGGTGGTACTTTACTGGATGGGGCACATGGTTCAGACCTATGAACTGATTAGCTCTCTCTCTTTCTCTCTCTCCATCTCGGTGTAGCTCTTCAATGGCACGTTTGGCCGAGCGATGGAAGCAGGAGGGGTGGAACTACTCATTCAGAAGCTTGAAAAGTTCTTCTACAGGGTAAACATGTTCACGGACACCTCTGTTTGTCTTATCATAATTCTAGAGAACGTGTACACACAGCAGTTATGGAGAGGCCAACTGGAGCCTGTCGGTCAATATTGTCTGAGGGCCCAAGGAACATCCACACTGAAGTTCTAATCCAACAGCCAAGCTTACTTAACAACAAGTACAAGTTTAAATTTTTCGCGAGATCTGTCACCTCGAGGAAAGGAAAAGGATTCTTAAATCGTGTTTGCTTAGTGGTGTCCTGTTGTCGCTGTGTGTTACCAGGGGGACTAGGTAACACAAACCCCTTCTCAAACAAGGTCTGATCCATTACTGACAACTGAATCAAGTGCCCCATGTGGCATGTGTAAATAATGTATATCCAGGGTTAGTGCTAACAAGGGCCTCCCTTCCTCCGGATGAGAGGCAGAGGGAGAGCCCAGGAAGGTATCCCAAGGTTTAGGTGTCCCTGGTTCAATGTCACCTCTCGGTCTGGTGACTCCACAGTTTCAAGAGATTATAGTTGTCCTTTCTGCCTTTGTCTGGTGTGTTAACTGCATCATTAGCACAGGGAAAACTAACACCTCTTCTCACTGTGTGGGTGATTGTGTGTGTGGATACATCCGTCTGTCTGTCTGTCTGTGTGTGTGTGTGCTTGTAATTCCACCGGATCTCCAGTATTTGCAGACTCTGCACCTGCAGTCGTGTGACCTCCTGGATGTGTTTGGGGGCATCAGTTTCTTCCCTCTGGACAAGATGACCTACCTGAAAATCCAGTCGTTTGTAAACAGGGTGGAGGAGAGCCTCAGTCTGGTCAAATATACTGCCTTCCTCTACAATGACCAGCTCATCTGGTACGGACCTGCTCGGAGTTGTGTGCATTTGTGGGTGTGTGTTTAGGTGTGTTTTTATAGGTGTGCCTGTCATGCCTTGTCTGTAAAAATAGCCTCCAGGTGCTTTTGCGTCCTGCACAGGAGTGTGTGGAGACGGATTTGACGGTCTAACACCAGAGGTGTCTTTATATACAGAGATTAATCCTCTTTGTGTAATTCCCAGCATGACTTCTCACCTGTCTCCCGCCCACGTAATTTGCGTGTCAATCGGTCTTGGTGTGTGAGCAGCGATACTCAACAAAAAAAGGGATGGAGCTGGATTGATAGCATTGGGAGATGAAATATAAGAAACGCACACACCACAAAAAGTGTTTTGACAGAGGTTTTGCTTTACAGGAGTGGCCTGGAGCAGGATGACATGAGAATCCTGTACAAGTACCTGACTACATCCTTGTTCCCCAGGCACTCTGAACCAGAGGTGAGAGGGAGGAAGGGATGGAGAGAAGACACACAAGGACCGCGTTTCTGAACTAGATATTCAAATGGAGGTGGGAGTGGATGGGATTCGTGATAGGATTCATAATTACCTGATCACAGTTGCTCACACACCTTAAACCCAGGTGACGGAGCAGGGGAGGGTTGGGGGGGGGGGGGGGGGTCGAGGGGCCACCTGACTGTTCCTGAGGTACTTGGAGCCAGTGGGAGACGCACCACCAGAACGAAGGGAGGGTTTGAAGGATACAGGGGAAAAGAGACACAGAGGGGGAATAAAGACAGGGATAAGGGATAAGGGATAAGGGATAAGGGATCATATATTGTTGAACCACAATGTGATGAAAGGGCGAGGGGGAAGAGAAGCGTGCAGCACCACTTTCCCAAATGGCCTATAGACACATTCCCTCTGGAAGGCCAGAAGGCGTAACACCATCCCCCTGTCCCACACTCCAAAGAGACAGAAACACAGTGTATCCCAAGAATGGAGACATGGTAGAGATGGAAGAGCATGCTTTGAGACCAACTGTTTGGTATGGTATAAGATGTGGTTTTCCATGTTTAGTTATGTAACGCATCACTTTTCTCTCGTCCATCCCTTTTTTCTGTTCCCTCCGTCTCGCAGTTGGCTGGCAGGGACTCTCCCCTCAGACCTGAGGTGGCAGGAAATCTGCTTCACTATGGCAGGTAATATCTTAAATGACCTGTGCCCTCCCTCCTTCCCTCTTCCTAACACTCATGTCAAAAGAGCTAGGCCAGTTTAAATTCATGTTTGTCAATGACCATGTGGTCTTAGACCACTGGTTGTAATGAGCTGAACGGTTGTGCATTCTAAACTCTTCACTGGGGGTAACCCCCTCAACCTTAAACCCTTGTTGTACAGCTGAATGGCTTGCAGCTTGGCTTCATGACTGGTTTATTTACTAGCTTGCTGGTTTGTGGATTGGTTGGCTTGTTAGCTGGCTGGCTCGGAGACCTGTTGACTGACTGTCTGGCTGTGGAACAATCTGATTACTTAGCTGAGGTCTCGAGGGTCGAGTCAAAACTGTTCATTAAACAGTGAACATACACACAAGCTTGTTCTGTACACACACTTCTTAAGAGAGGCATCTTTGGCATCTGTGACCAAAGCAACAGTGATTCTATTGTCCTGAGTTTGAGTGGAACATGACCTTAGTCTCAGAGTGCTCTGATCCACTTCACCACACATCTGATCCACTTCATCCACATCACTGAGGAGCACATTACACAGAGTGGGGTTTTACAAGGATGACTTGTGCACAGGTCAGGAATGAAACACCATCTGCCCGAAACACTATACCTTTCCTGACAGGTACAAGCCTCACACCAGAACCAGCTAAACTTGTACTTTCATATACATTTAGTCATTTTAGCTGACGCTCCTATCCAGAGCGACTTACAGTAAGTACAGGGAAATTCCCCCCGAGGGAAGTAGGGTGAAGAAAAGGACACAACATCATTTGGCACGGCCGGGAGGGAACTTGATGGGAAACTTCAGCATTCATGTCATAATGCTGCCTCTCTTTTCTGAATTTTTCTTCCATCTCATCTCTATCCCTCCTGCTCTACAGGTTTCTGACGGGACCTGCAAACCTTAAAGACCCAGAGGCCAAATTCCGATTTCCCAAAATCTTTGTGAACACAGCAGACAGTGGCGAGGAACTGCATCTGATCGTGTACAAGGTGATGGGAGGCAAGGCCTGCTGTGTTCGTGAGAATCCAGTGTTGGAATCACAGTAAACTGCAACAGAGGATTTATTTTTTAATGTTTTTAAAAACCGTGGGACAGGTCGTCCCCTCTGCAGGTTATTTGTTTGGCAGACGGTCAGATAATCTGTTGAGATTTGACCTCTGGTTGGTGGGGTTGGATGCAGTAGTCAAAACAACCGTCTGTCATTGAGATATCTAGCTGAATGATATGTGTTCCCATTGGTAATGAGATGGATGTTGATTGAATGATATTTAAACGTGTTATATAACGTCTGTAAAGGGTACTGGTTAACAAATAATGAAGTGATGTTTTGTTTTTTTACAGGCTATGAGTGCGGCAGTTTGTTTTATGATCAACGGTCAGTGTCCGGTTATATTATTCAACTGTATTACTTCATGAGACAAATATATTAAATACGTTGACACATACTTAAACAAAATATCATATTTTGGGCAGGGACACACATTTTATGTTGACTGGCTGGGATGTGGATGCCATGTGCTCCACATCAAGGACAACGTCCTGTACTTGTAAAGTGACTGTGTTGGTCTGCTCTGCGTCCCCAGCCTCTGTTGAGCTGACCAGGGACTTCTGTGAACAGCTGGATGGCCTCGTAGGGCCCCAGCTCACCCTACTGGCTTCGGACATCTGTGAACAGTTCAACGTCAACCGCAGGATATCAGGGTCAGGTTCTAATCTCTACACTCCAGTCACGCTCATCGTGGACCGATACAGCCCTCCAAGCCCGTGTATGCAAACCTGAAAAAGTTGCCAAGCCGGGGTTAGATTGGTACAGCCTGATAGCATGGTCTTAATCAGTCAGACGGGGTGTAGGCAGAAGTTAAAGTGTTTTTAGGCATTATCTATGACTCCTCTCTTTC
Organism: Hypomesus nipponensis; assembly: GCF_054491055.1. Classification (NCBI taxonomy): domain Eukaryota; kingdom Metazoa; phylum Chordata; class Actinopteri; order Osmeriformes; family Osmeridae; genus Hypomesus; species Hypomesus nipponensis. The sequence continues at coordinate 9,037,928 of NC_140373.1, read as the reverse complement.
CCTCTCCTCTCCCTTGTCCTCTCCATCTCCTCTGTGACCAGCTGCCATCGGAAGCTCCCTTTAGAACTGCACGTTGCTGTCCTATATCGACGGACAATGTCCACCAGGAACACTGCTGTCATCCGATAGCCCTATCAGTTACCTTAGGATCAGGGTAATCCTAGCACAGACCTCTGCGTGTTCCAGGCCCACCGAGAACTCTGCCCCCTCCAGACACCTCTGAGTGGAACCCAAGTCAGCTCCTTACTTACAATACAGGGCTTTAGTGATCCCTACTGTAGGTACGGTAAGAATACCGGTAGTGGTTAATAAGTTATACAGGCCGGTATGCCCAAGGGAACATTCTGTAAAAAGACAGATCTGGGAGGAGCTGGTTAGGGAAGATGCATGGTGCCGTTTCAGAGAGGGGGTGGAAACGCAAGCACACACACGATTGCCTTCACTGTCTCGATTATTCATGTGTGGTTAAAACTGTGTCCTGCTGGATTGTGTGTGTGTGTGTGTGTGTGTGTGCAGGCCAGATAAGGAGCCCCAGTTCAAGTTCATCTACTTTAACCACATGAACCTGGCGGAGAAGAGCACCATCCACATGAGGAAGACAGCCAGCGTGTCGCTGACCTCTGTCCACCCAGACCTCATGAAGATCCTGGGAGACATCAACTGTGACTTTGCCAGGCAGGTTCAAGCTCCTATCAGACTAAGGAGCCAAGCTGAATGAATCATGTTGGATCATTTGTTACATATGTCCATGCCATGTTCTATAAACAGTTGATTTGGGCCCTTGTGATTTTGAAGGAACAAAAAGGTCTTGTTTCCCCTGTCCAAGTCGCACGGCCCCAGTCAAAAAAAGGCTCCATGCCCTTTGTGATAATCATGAGATGGTAGTCAAACGATAATCCCATTCAGTGTCTCTCAGTGGTGGCTAGGCATCATGTCTGATGGCTCCCGCTGCATGCATGTCCTCAGGGTGGACGAGGATGAGGAGATCATTGTGAAGGCCATGACGGATTACTGGGTTGTGGGGAAGAAGTCTGACCAGAGAGAGCTGTACGTCATCCTTAACCAGAAGAACGCCAACCTGATAGAAGTGAACGGTGAGACTTGGGTGGAGAATGGATGAGTCAGGGATTTAAATGTTATCAATGTTTTAACAGGCAATCTGTGAGGGAAGAATTCATCTAAACATCAAATTTCATGTTACTGAATTCATGTATGTTTCTCCCTTTACAGAGGAAGTCAAGAGGCTCTGTGCAACACAGTTCAACAATATTTTCTTTTTGGACTGAAGGACAACTGAGCCAAGAAAAGGAGAGAGAGACTGGCATCAAACGAGAGAGAAGGAGGGAGAGAAAAAGAGAGAGGGAGAGAAAGATAGCCAAGGACTGTTTCATCACACTAAAACTGTCAGCATTGCAGGGTATTATGACAGCATCAGTGTAATGCAATAATTGCATTGTAAAAATATTAATAGAAAAGCTTCTCACTTCAAGTAATTCTTTTGATTTTTATTTAACCTAAATGAATTGTAATTTTGATTTTGTAATTAGGTGTAAAATCTAAATTTTTACTGTACATGTACGTACTTCATTTTTTGTACATATTTTGTCATGTTTAAGGTCTCTGTTGTTTTGCTCTTTCTGACTTTGTTTATATACTGTCTAGGACATGTCCTGTCTTTGTCACTAAGTTAATTTAAACCTACATACACGGACAACATTTTTTCTTTTGGTTTTGTTGATGGTATTTTCTTTCAAATTCAATCAGGTCTAAAATGTTATGGTTTGTAAAAGAGGAGCCCCTAACTTTAAATAAATTATAATTTTCCTTCATGCTTGAAATTCTTGTGTCACAGCAGATATTGAACCCGCATCCAATTAGTAAACAGATTAACCACCGTACAAAATCCTGTGAACCTTTTGTACTTTTCCTAATTGCTCTTTGGGGAGGGGACGAGGGTGAACAATGTCGTTTTGTTTTGTGCTGCATTTTCATCTCATGTTCTTTGCCTTAGCAGGAAAAGGGACAAAGTCACTTCACTAAATGGACCCTAGTCAGGGTCAGGAAGCAGCTCTCTCTTCAGTGGCTGTCTCCTGGTAGCTGTCTCCTGGTACCGTGGTGTGCTGCTGACTACACTGTCACACCGTTGTCCTTCTGGATGAGATGACACGACAGGGTGTCATTTGAAATGAGCATGGGTAGAACACGGAGTGTGCATAGTCCTTCAATAACGAATGTGACTTTCATTGAGCATTCAATGACATTTAGAATAGTAGATTATTCTATTCTATTTAACTATAAATGATATACATACAAGGTGAACAAAACCCAAAGGACAGACATAAACACTGGTTTGACCTACCTACTGAAGGAGCTCACCTTCACACACTAAACATGTATATCTACCTGAAAATACTGCAGCAAAAACTGCAGAAAAGACTGCACATAAGCCTGTGTGATACACATTAACCCTTGTGCAGTCTGAACACTGTATACTCCCCTTGTCCTAAGGGTCAAAAATTACCCACCTTCACCAAACCCCTCAAATAAATCAGCTTAATTTAATGTTAACCCCCTGATCTATTTTGCATGAAGAAACAACCTGTCATTTATACACAAACTTTGTGACAACTGTTTGTCTTTACTACAGCAGACCTGTCATAAATGTTTTCGTTATTAAAGTAGAGGTGTTTTATTGCATCATGCTCTGGGTTGTATTATTCCCCATCTTCTTCAGATACCTCCTCTTCTAAATCATTGTTCTCTTGTTCCTTCTGGACATCTGAAAATATCACATCTATGACCTGCAGATCTGAGAGCTAAGACCCCAACCCAGTTGGGCACTGAAATGTGCAGTCATGGCTTCAGCAAAGAATACTGGGGGGTACTGTCATTTGCAGGACCTTTGTAGCCTCTGACTACATTCCCCATTAGGAAACAATGCTTTTAAGACATTTTTATTTTGTGTGAAATTTGGTTTAGTTTGTCTAAAATGGTTTGCATTTTGAACTTGAGTCATGTATGGTATTGTGGAGGGGAGATGCTGCACATGCTAACACAAGGGTTAAGTCGATATTCCTAAATCCCAATGGGAAATGTAAATGATGTGTGCTCTCGTCTGCTGCCCTCTACAGACAAAATTAAACCAATGCACGACATCCGCAGCTGAGTCCAGCAGCCCCGTGGATATTAAAACCTGAGGAGCGTCTGAGCTGAGTAGTTTACCCCTGCAGGGTCTGGCCTGAAGCAAGTCAGACAAAACGCAGACATTGGTTTGTCTAAAGCAACAACAAAAAATCTTGTTTGGTGGATCCAAGGCAAGATAAACTTAATCAAATAAATTGCTTTGTAAATCATAGAAAAAGAAAAATGACCAAACATGTTTGTATTTGTCACTTTATTGAAAATGAGCATATACGTGAACATATTGAACATTTTGATGCTGAAATAACACAATGTAAACAAGTGAAGGCATCTGGTACTAGATATATATTTACAGGATCTAGCAGACGAGTTCAGTTATTGTGCTTTTCTTCAGCTCAAGCTTCACTTAGGTGCAACTAAAACTTTCCAAACTGCGATGCAGTGAAATGTACATTTCTGTGCCACAGATGAGTTTAGGAACGAGACACCTTGTGATGCTTTCGCTTTGGTGTTGAAAGGTAGAGAGCCATGTGTCTGAAGGGTTGTCGTCTCAATCCGGTGAGATGATGTCCAGGTTGGCCAGGTGTCTCATGGTGGGTCGGCCATGAGGACAGTTCCAGGGCTGCTCGATCTCTCCCATGTGAAGCACCAGCTTCTTCATCTCACTGACGCTCAGAGGAGTGCCAATCATCACCTGAGAAAGTAGACCGTGAACCGGTACAAATACAAGACATCAGCTCATCAACATTGCTCGGTAGTTCATGCATGTTTACAAACATCTCAGATCAACCAGGATTAAGAGGATATTATTGTAGTGCTATACCAAGACTAGATAAATACAACTTAATTGTTCATCCAGGTCTGAAAAGGTATTCAGTGTCCTATCAGTAAATTTGTATATGTACAAAAGATCATATTATACAAATCATATTAAATCACCAATCACACTCACAGATTTCCTGCAGGCTCGGGAGGCAAACATGTGTCTGACCCGGGACGGTCTGCACATGACCCCTGGGGAGTCACTCAGCATGAAGATGAGCTCCTCGATGTCCCCTGGGCCGAACGTCCAGTTCTTACTGGTGGGGAGGGACACCAGCTTCACGCGCTCCATCACCTGGGCTGCAGGGGTGCGGACACACAGCCAGATCCCAGTCAGACCGACATCACATGCAAGTGCTGTGATGGCATATTTACATTTACATTGTCATTTAGCAGACGCTCTTATCCAGGGCGACTTACAGTAAGTACAGGGACATTCCCCCCGAGGCAAGTAGGGTGAAGTGCCATGCCCAAGGACACAACATCATTTGGCACAGCTGGGAATTGATCTGGCAACCTTCAGATTACTAGCCCGATTCCCTAACCGCTCTGCCACCTGACTCCCACACTGCATATATTGTATTTGTTTCATTCTGAGACTTTGAAATCATGAGACGGGTGCTGTCCTCCTACCATCCTCATCGATGAGGAAGTCAAAGCCATTCTTCCGGAAGATCTCCAGGTTCTCCATGAGAACGTTTTCACTGACTGCGGTTAGATGGAGGTTCTGAGGTCTAAAAAGACATGACAGTGGATGGAAGTTGAACATTTGTAAGTGGCTGTGTGTTTGTCACACAGTCAAGTGTTGATTCTGTAGTCTGAGTATGACAGATACTGCGCTCCACTATTAAACAACGTAGGAGCTTTAAGAGTATCGTTGAGATTTCTCACACTATGAGTCTCTGCCCCTGCAAAGCAGTATGCCGCTGAAGCATCTCGAAGTTATACTTCTCGTCGGTGGCATGCTGGTCGATAATGAAGATGTCATCATTTAGCTTGGTGACGATGAATCCAAGGTTGAACTGGCCGATGATCTCCATCTCTTTAAACATGTCTTTGCTATGGAGGAGAGAGAGAGGTCATGCTAAACCCGGTCGAATAAAAGTGCTCATCTATGCATGATTTTTGTGTAAACTTTTAGTAATACAGCTGGACAACAGAGGGCTTAAAATAAGGGGTTTGACTTTGACTAACCCAAATTAGGATGACCATTCCTTCTTGTGGTTTATTAGTAATCAGAACAACCACTAGCATCAAACCTGATCTCCTTCTTCAGCTCGTCTTCTGCACTCTGGTTCTCTCCAGGATTAATCTTAGCCCTGAAGCGTCTGTATCTCAGTCTGTCCTCGTCCCGGTCTCTCTGCCTCTGCTGCAGCCTCCACATCTTCCCCTTCAGCTCTGGAAGGGAAAACTGCAGTGGCTCCATCCTCTTCTGGAAACGCCTGGGGGCATCCACCCTCGGGCCAGAAGATCCTTCAATGCAGGCTGGCGCTGAATCCTGGCTGTCTGAGGAGAAACGGTCATCCTCCAACTTAGGCTTTTTGGCCTCAGGGCTTAAGTCTGCGGTAGCAGTGGAAAGGTATGGTTCACTATGATAGTCGGATGGTTTCTCGTTGTCTAAATGTTCATCAAATATCTTGTTTTTAGTACCAGGATTGCTGACGATGTCCGTAGCATCAGGAGAGTTGAACTCTGACCCTGTACCTTGCAGGCTCTCAGGGGTTGCTGTGGTAGAGTCACACTCTGACGGTGTGCCTTCTCTACTCGAGTCTAAATCATTGTCTGAAGACCTCCCATACCTGAACCCCTCCAACACAGACCGGCCTGCTGGGGAACCCTTAAGGACATCTCTGGTGGGTCGCGATGGGAAGTGTAAAGATGGTCTGTGAGTGTTACCCTTCTGAGACCCTCCGAAAAAAGACTGTAGCTTTTTTTGAGTGGGACCGCCACTGACAGCTTTGGATATGTTTGTGGGGCTCCTTGTACCCTGGTTGCTGTGCACAGAGAAGGCAGCTTTAAGCCCAGCCAGGTTCAGAGAGGAGGACTTTGGGCTTAGGAGCACAGCCTCTGAATTGTCCTTGGGTTCTAGAACGCTCTCAGCTGACGGAACCACCTGACATCCTTCTTCAGACTCCTCAGGTCGGTAAGAGTCTAGGGAGGAACAGACAAAACAAATGTCACAAAACTCAAATTCTATAAAACTGTCAATGATAATAGCAGCTGTAACGGCAGAAATAAATATCTTACAAATAGGGAGACAAAACAAGTATAACAGACTACAACAATATGTGATAACAATCATTTAAAGGCTCTTACTGGTGCTAGGTAAAGCTGTGTGGTTGAGGCTGAACTTGTTGACGCCTGTTTCGTACATGGAGATGAGTGAGCTCTTGAGGATGGCTAGCAGCAGCTTCTCCTCCTGTAGGAAGATCTGACGCTTGTCTGGTGTCACGTTTACATCCACACAATCTGGAAAACACACAAACACACACTCAGGTGGACTATAGAAGCTGAGAACATTTCGGACTTCCATACAGTCACGTTTACTTTGCACGTTGTTTACCTGAGGCCACAGCTATGTTCAGAGCAACAAAGGGATACTGATGTCTGTTGAACATGTGATAAACCTCATTCACAAGTTTAGAAACCTAGAAGATGAGAAACACGTCAATACAAAACGCAAAACCTTCCACGTATAATTACTTTGATATCTCATATCGGTTAAAAGTAAGTTCTACTTGCCTTCGTAGGATCACACGGGCGGTTGTTGATGAAGAAGAACTGTCTGTCAGTGGCACTTCTCCCCACCCCGTGGTCCCCCCGGGATATAAACCCAGAGATGCTGCAAGAACAACCCCACAAAAGAAGAACTACGTTAGACAGTTCATAACTGCGCCTAGCGAACCATAAGTCCTAGGCCAATCGTTCGCGAGCTCATCTTCAGGCTCCTGTGAGAGGCTGACCTAAAAACAGACCTAAACACAAAATAACCCAGCGGCAATCCCATCAACCTGAGTGGGTATGGAGAACCCTATAACTCACGTGAACAGTTCTTGGGGTAGCTCAGCCCCTGTCAGCCCATAGTCCTCCTTGATGTTCTCTGTAGGAGATAGCTGCTGGAACGGGAGGAGGTTCTGAAGCTGTGGGAGAAACAAATCGTCAGAGCCACAGCGTTGGTGTTCTGGAATCCAAAGAAGATGACGTTCTTACCTGCTTCGGTCCAAATATGGCCCCTATGTTGTCCCTCATGCTGTGGCTGCCACTGGTGTTGAGCACTGGGCTGCGCTTGCCTTGCCCAGTCTGGTTGGTGCAGGTGATGCGCACCCCTGAGGAGATAATGCAGTAGGACTGGAGCACGTGGACCATCTTTGTGAAATCCTGACACGAAGGGAAAAAAGACAGCTTGGTAAACACAGCGTTAACTGTCCACCTTATATTCAAACGGGCCTTCGGCATTAAGGATTATGCAGATCGTGAGCATACAGCGGGCTAAAAACAGTTTGTGAGTAATCATGATAATATAGGGCCTAGTATTCCAACATAGACCCTGTTATACCTCCCCTTCTCCTTTCACCCACCTTCTTGATGTTGCGCTGGAACTCCTTGTGTCTGACAGGCAGGGTGTAGAAGAGCTGCTGCAGGATGACTGTGGTGCCCGGCTGCCTGGGACAGGGCGACCGCTGCAGCAGGTGACCACTGTGGTCAAACACCAGCTTGGTGCCTACCTGAACTGACTTATGGCAGGTCACAACACTCAGGTTGCTGGAAAGCGAAAGGTGGACGGACAGAGAGAGAGAGAGAGAGAGTGAGAGAAGAAGAGACAGAAGCAACCAACATGAGCACTCTTTTTGAACACATTATCAGTACATCTATTGGATGCATGGGAGTCTGAGATTAAAAGTTGTCCTACCTCAGAGCACAGAGAGAGCTGAGGGCTTCACCTCTGAAGCCAAATGTCTCCACGTGGATAAGGTCTGAGAAATCTCTCAGCTTGGAAGTGTGGTGCTTCAGAGCTTAAGGCAAGGAGAGAGATACACCTCTGTAACAACTTTGTAAACAACTTAATATCCAACAACAAAACAGCATGGTGCTTGCAGAGGTTTGGGAACTAGCACAGCAAGTGCACAGTTCCTTTAGTGATGGATAAAAGATGCCACGCACTCAGTCCTTCAAAGTTGGCCTCCTCCACTCCTTTGCCGTTGTCAGACACCTCCACCAGCTCTACTCCACTGTCTTTCAGTTTGATGTCTGCAGGATGACAGACCACTGTAGTGCCGTGTACAAACTACAACACAATACAATCCGAAGGTACTTACCACCCAGCTGTGTACCTTTGTAGCACTATTCGAAGACACATCATGACACTCACCAACATTGGTTGCCCCCGCATCGATACTGTTCTCAACCAGTTCCTTGACGGCAGTGGCCAGAGTCAGCACCACCTGACCAGAGCAGATCTGGTGCACTGAGTGCCTGTCTATGGCCTTGATCGCCTGAGCCGGTTCGACACTGTGCGGAGAGAGAAGGAATCAACCGAATTAGCGTTACATGGCTGCAGATAGCGAGTTGTTAGTAGCTCGCTAGCTAGCTAGCTATCTAAAGTCCTTGGTAATGTACTGTTCTAATCAAGTTAAATTGCAAAGTGAATAATTACCGAATCTGTCGGTTATAATAGCTTAAGTTATTTAACTACAGCTATTTGCGTACTTACCAAGCATCTGTCATATTGACTACTGATCTACAGACTAAAGACCATATTTAACTATCTACAAAACTGGACAATGCAATGAACTGTAAATTCTGAAGCGAGACAGACGAAAAATCTCGAGGAAGCAATGCACTGATACAGTCAGGCTCATCAGACTGCTTCTAACATCCCCGCGCGCAACCAGAAGTTGGTGTTGATTGGTCACGAGCGTCACGCACGCAAACTTTTAGCGCAGACTGAAATTTTGCTTTGATCGAATAATTACAAATAAATTCATTATTTTAATATTAGCTTTTATTAACGCGTTTTTTCTACTATCGATACGTATTTATAACTGTGTGAAGCTCATAGATAAATACATTTCACGTTTTTAACATTGGAATCATAGACGCCTACAGTCTATGATTGGAATATGCCACATTTAATAACTTCCTGTTCACTTGATAGTTTCCATTTATTCTGATTGGGGGAATGGGACCTCCAAAAGTTTACTTATTTCTCATGTCATTGATATTTCATCATCTTAAAAGAGCGAATCACAAGGCTCATATGAGATCAGGGACTGTGTCAAAATCATCAGACATAGGCCTTCTGATGAACACGATTCGGATCACACGTATCTCCTTATTCAATACACTGAAATACTGTGATAAAAAAATTGGATCAGGCTGTTTTAATGTAATATTTGCTCATAATATATGCATTGCAATTGACAGAATTATTCTCCACACCCTCCACTTAGTTAGGTGACGGTGCCTTTCATCGTGTTGTTGAGGCATGGCTGACAGAAGCCTTTCCCGGCTGGGATCCGACTTAATTTCTCGCCAAGTAACGTTTGGGACAGAGTAGACTGTAGACGAATTGGAAATATGGCAAATTAAATATAGGTATATATGGTTTACAGTGAAGGTAACTGCTTAGCTAGCGTTAGCTCAGTAGAGCTAATTCACAACACATTTTACTTCATATCGCTATGTTCGCTTCGACATCGAAGGGGCTCAAACCTGAGGAAAGTTCGAGTAGAAGCATGAGCAACTTTTTGATTCGGCGAAATTTTACCTCCACCACAATAACCGAGAGAAGTGTATTTTCGTTGCCCAGTGAAGATGAAGAGGATATTCAGTTTGACAGTAAGTACTGTAGCTAGCTAGCAAACTGAATGTAATTTCACCTGCTGCATCCACATTTGGACAGAATGTGGAGGGTTGGAGTCAGCCGCTTTGGTTTGACACACCAGTTACAACTCGGATTGACATTCACTTCAGCTTGTTCAACATACTGTACATGTTATATCAACAAAACGTTTTGCTTTGAGGCATACGGTGCATTACTTACCAGTAGTAGCCCTTTATTTACTATCCAGTGTTCAAAAAATATCTCACAATTAAAGGGAAATTAATAATCTATTATGATTATTTTCTTTAATTCCATTGTCCTAGCATTATACATAGATTTAAAAGGTATAGCGTGAGAAAGTTTTGTAATTGAGTAAATGGCTCAAAGTGCTGCTCTGACCCTGTGATCCGTCCGTGTGTGTGTGTGTGTGTGTGTGTGTGTGTGTGTGTGTGTGTGTGTGTGTGTGTGTGTGTGTGTGTGTGTGTGTGTGTGTGTGTGTGTGTGTGTGTGTGTGTGTGTGTGTGTGAGAGAGAGAGAGAGAGAGAGAGAGAGAGAGAGAGAGAGAGAGAGAGAGAGAGAGAGAGAGAGAGAGAGAGAGAGAGAGAGAGAGAGAGAGGGATGGAGATTATTATGCATCAGTGTACACTATTAGAACAAAGTTGAGAAAGCAGAGTAGACCATGTTGTTATAGAATTATTAGTGAGGACAACATTTCGAGCGAGGGGAGCAGCAGAGGAGGTGGAGAGAGAGAGAGAGAGAGAGAGAGAGAGAGAGAGAGAGAGAGAGAGAGAGAGAGAGAGTCTACATTACTGAAGCAGCACTCAGTGATGCAAAAACAACTAAAAAAGAGAACCTTTTCAAAGAGCCAGGTGGTATGTTACTCAATCCCTTCTTCACCTCACAGTACTGCTTTTTATCAAGGACGAGTTTTGGGGTGGTGGGCCAGTCTAAATGGACTGGTAATGGTAGATAAGCCTCCCTACTGAGCACACCCTCACATGCATAGACAAGATGGGCTGGGGGTAGTCAATGGCTGGGGTAGGCCTACTACTGTGTGATCTCAAGTAGAGCTGAAAGTCATTCATATGTGACTTATGTCACACTATGATAAAATGGACTCTGGGGAGAAAGACATTGTTGAATTGATAGCCAGGGTTATTGCTGAAGGTAAGATAAATACATTTGCTCAGACTGTCTGGTTTACGTGGAGAATTGTGTTATACGGTCAAACTAATATAATACGTTGTGTTATATCTAGGATAAGGGTCGAGGATCTTTTTTTTCCTCCTAAAAATCAAATGTAGACAATGCATCTTGGAACACACATCAAAGTAGTCCTATAATAATAGTGCACTATCATCCTGGTTATCTACGTATAGATAGCTCTAGTAATAGGTGTCGCTGTTGTACTTTTGCTGTCTGCTTCAGAACAAGATTCCGACTGGCGTAAACGTACCGCGCATGCACTGTAACGTAATGGCAGAGAATGTCTAATACACATGCTCTGGTAATGGTTTGGCTTGAATTTAAGCAACATAGGTCTTCGTAAAACACAAGTTTTTGTGTTTTTTCAGAAGCGATCAGCCCAATAACATTCTAGAACTTTTTATGTTATGTTACATTGCGGAAAAATGTTCCGTTTTGCGCAACGTAATTGTTACTTCCCATCATGCTATTCGCGTGTACGCAGACCAAAGACAAAACCGTTTATTACTGGATTTACAAACATACTTCGCATGTCTGTCGTTTTAAACACGTTTTTACGTACTAGCCTGGGTATCCTGAGAAAACACGATTAAACCATGGAATGCAATGTCATGGCCGAGAATGTGCTTGTAGAGGCGGTCTTGCTATAGTTAGTACACTCTGGTTTCTCTTCAGATCGTATAAATCTTTCGCCTTTTACTAAAGATTTCCGTGGAGAGGAACATTACGAGTATCAATCAATTTTTTGATGCCCTGCTCACGCGGGGCTTCCTCAACTGTTGAAAGTATGAATTATGTAAGCGAATGTGTGTATGGTGTAGTTATTTTACTAGTCATTGTTCTCAAACTGAGGAGAATTATCAGGTGCCAAAAGACGTCATCAGGGGTCAGAGGGCTAACCTGACGTTGTCATACTCATAATTCTAGTCAGAGTATGAGTCTGAAAACTCTCCGTTGGGCTGTGACTATGGGGTGTGCCTCTACGCTCAATTGGACAGACCTACAACCAATCAGAGCAACGTAATAAGTTCTTTCTTAAAAACGAATTAAACCCAAGGGCTCTTTCGTGACGTTGTTGATTACGTTACTGTTGATCATCTGTCCATCATCGTATAAAGCCCGCCCTGGCAATTTCATTGGTCCGCCCAGATCCTGGTTTTATATAGTTGTTCCCAATATGAGACCCTCCAGACCCAACTTCCCAACCAATTTTTTTTGTGGGCGGGGCGAAGTTGGGCTAGCAGCCAGGCTAGCACAGGGCTGTACTGCACATACTAGTAGAGCAAGTTAAACGATAGCTTTCAAGGTGTGGCCTGAATTATCCAAAACAATAAGTATTCCCAGTGTTAATCAGTGGTGTGAAATGCTGCAAGCCACATTATAGTCTAAATGTGCGTGTTTGTGTGCTGCTGGCAGATACATATGCAGTTTCCCATGATATCCCATGGATACAAAATTCACCCATATTGTTTTTTGATACACAATTCCAGGTTGCTGCTTTTATTTACACGTTTTCACACAACTTTATTAACTTGAAACTAGAGATTACGTTTGTGTATTAGAAAATAAATAAGTATTTACTTCATATTACAAATAGCTACACTGCTAGGCACAATCTTTTCTGGAGAACGTGACTGCCTCTGAGGGGATAGTTGAGAGAGAGACAACCCGATTATGATCTAGTTAGCCTCCTAGCCTGTCATGCCAGTAGGCTGATGCTCAGAACTCCTTCCTGTGCTCAGCCTCAGACAGCAGCAGTAACTGTGAGGCTCTCATGGCGGGGAAGCAGTACCCATCCATCCAGGAGTTTGCGTCTGCCATCCCCAACCACCTGCTGCTCGGCTCGTTGCTGGAGCACCTCTGCTTCGTCTACGAGAGGGACCCCTCTCGCTCACACATGCTGTTCAAAGGTAAGGCTGACATGCAGACTTAAAATGTTTTGTTAAAAGTTTTAAAAGCGTGGAAATTACATAGTGGAAATTACAGAGTATAGGCAACCACTTTTACAGTGAAACAAGGCAGGCTGTTTTCAGTTTTGCATCTCTTTTCAAAAGTTTGAAATTTGATTAACAGCAAAGCTTCATTACACTTCATGGACTTCCCCCAATCTGCACTGCGAATATGCACTTTTTGGTGGGCATCATTCCTAATAAGGAATGTTCAACATTGAAACAGCCTTGGACACTTGATTTGTGAGCCTGTTCTCTATCTTCCCCCCCTCAGTCATTGGTCAGCGCCTCGCAGCAATGAACCTTCTCTCCCCATTGGCCATCAGTGATGAGTTTAGCACGGTCAGACTCCAACATAACCGAGCCTTCACAGAGCTTTTCCACGCTGCCAGTAACTCCCTGTTCCCTCAGGTAACACATTGCACCTCACAAACATCTTCTTCTACCTCCTTTCATCTTCTTTACTTTCGGTGTAAATGTCTTTAAATTGTCATTTTAGGGTCAAAGATGCCTTAACACAGACATCCAGAGCCTTACGCTGAGGTAAATTCTGATTATGGCTAGATTGAGTTGTGTGATTGTTGTGTTTTTGGTGTATGTTCTAATGTTGCCTGACTCATGGGGCCTTCTCTACATGATAGTGTCTCTTATCTCTCTCTAGACCAAAAGAGGGCCTCTTCCAGGCACAGACCTCACGCTACCTCAGCGAGTTTGAGGAGATCTCTCAACTTGGAAGGGGATCATACGGCAAAGTCTTTAAAGTAATCAAATAAAAGGAAAATAAAAATGACTGCATATGAAAACCATACATGACTATGACATTAACTCTCTATGCACCCTGATTCTCTGTAGGTGACAAACAAGCTTGATGGCCAGAATTATGCTGTTAAGAAAATCCTGATAAAGAATGTTTCAAGGGAGGACTGTATGAAGGTATTGATTAAAACATTTGTTTAACATTCTTTGTCAAGTTGATTAAAAGCACTTTTAATCACAATAAAAATATTTATTTTACATATCATTCCCTACTTACTATAATTTGTACCATCTTTATCATCTGGGCGGTGGCATTCACTCGATGCAGGACACAAAAAGTGTTTTCCTTTTTTCCTTTATTCAACATTTGTTAAATCTTATTTAACCTTCTACCCTCCTGCCTTTGTTTCAGGTCCTGAGGGAGGTGAAAGTGCTGTCCAGTCTTCAGCATCCCCATGTGGTGGGCTACCACACAGCCTGGATGGAGCACGTCCAGCCCAACAGAACCACCAGTAAGGAGCAGTTCACCCACACGCACTAGCCTAGAAAATAACAATGTGCAACTGTGCACCTGTCGGTCTTTTTAGAAATTAAAAGCTCAATTTTTAACTTTCTCCCCCCCCCCCCCCAGAGCTCAAATCAGTCCTCCCAGCACTGGAGTCCCCTGCACTGCTAGAGAGGTGAGGTCTACTTATCACTGCACATCCCACACCACACCTCCTCAAAGACGTACAGCATCAACATTCATGAACCAGTTGGCATCTGACCGTGAGCCTGCTTTGTCCCCTCAACCTCCCAGGACTGAGGACAGTTCTGCTAGCAGCAATGGCTCCTCCATCGTCTTCGAGAGCTCCAACTGCTCCAGGGACCGAGCAGCGTCTAAATCCCCGACCAAGCAGGGGGAGACCAGCCAGGCAGTGTGCCCCAAACCCATGCAGCTCGTCCCAGACAACTACGTTCCCTGTGTGTTCCTGGGGAGGGGGGGCCAGGGTGTGGGGCCTCCCCTGAAGGAGCCGTGTCCAGCCGTGAGCTGGGATGGCTCGGGAGTCACAGAGGACGACTCCAACGGGCTGGAGGTGAACAACAACTCCTGCCCTGACAAGGACAGCCAGAAGTGGACAGATAAACACTCGTCCATGGAGGTGAGAAACATGATGTCATCAGTGCTTTTCATGATACTCGACGACATCGCTTCAAGGTACGGATTAGGACTGGGGTAGGATGCAGCTTTGCAGTAGGTTGCACCTACACTCGTTCCTAATGCAGCTCAAAACAATCACATCTGAGCATAAAACAACGTGATTGGAGTACAGCATGGATATAACCTGGCTTGTGGACCTTTGGATCATGTTTTAGGTGCAGTTCCACCTGATGCTGTACATTCAGATGCAGCTGTGTGAGCTCTCCCTCAAAGACTGGATCTCTGAGAGGAACACCAGGCGCAGCTCTGCAGGTAAACATACAGTTGCTCCCTACTCAGCAACACGCTTCCCACTTCGAAATCCTGCAATTCAAACAAGCCGCGTTTTGACTGAAGTACATACACCTTGTCTCGTTTGACATGTACTCATTACATTTAGGTCAGGGTTAGTAAGACTTTTGTGTATTGAGCGTTGCTGGGCTTGATGTGTTCAGACCCGTACGACTGTGTGGACACAGTGAAGACTCTTAGCATCCTGAAGAGAGTCCTTGAAGGTGTGGAGTACCTTCACTCCAGGGGGATCATGCACAGAGACCTGAAGGTAAGGAGCAGTGTCCAGTAAAAACTACAACCTTTATTTTGTCCCTAGAGGGGCAATTTGTCGTGCAGCAGTAAAAATACAAAATACTAACAGTAATAACACTATCACAATACATACAATATCAAAAACAGATGTAACCACAAGTACCCTGTACTAAGAAGAAAAAGAAATTGGTGGGGTGGTTCAGCTGATTATAACTTATGTTATGTCCAGTGTGTATCATTAATCGTGACTAGGGCTGTGAAATGATTAACATTTTCAATTAATCACAGGTTTCTGTGGATTAATCATGATGAATTACATATTACCGATTTTCCAAATTGTTGTCATTAGTGTGCGTCTTTGATGTTGCGGTACCTTGATGCTCAAGAAACGATAACATTCAGTCATTTAGCATTCAGTCATTTAGCAGACGCTCATATCCAGAGCGATAACGTCTTCCCGCAGAGTGTGCATATCACTTTGGTTTTATTGGATGTTCCATCATAGTTTTTTTGGAACACAAACTTCTCATCCAGAAGCTGCAGATAGGGTGGAATTGTGGGTATATTATGTTAAATGCGTTAAACTAAAATAACGAATTAATCCTCTAATTTAATCATAACGCGTAATTTTTCACAGCCCTAATCGTGACATTCCTGGAACCGAAGTAGAACACCATTTCGGTTCATTATGATTTTACTGGCATTTAGGTAGAATTTAAGTTTCAAACAACAGAATCAGAAAAGAGTTTAATGAGGTGGGTCATGCATCCCCCTCCGTGGAACTTGCTAGAATGTCCGGAAAGTGTCAGTGTTCCGAGGCTCTGTGGCGCTCTGGTGCGGGGACGTCCAGAGAGGTGGCCCTCACCGGCGGCTCCTCGCGATGAAAAAAGTCTGACCAGCTGCCGGACTTGGCAGTGTCATCGTCGCTGACAAAGCTGATGTCACAGGAGCTCCCCCAGAGGACGTAGCGGTGCAGCCTCTCAGGGAGGAGCTCCGCCAGGGCCTGGTGGCGTGACGAGCCGTAGGACTGGAACGCCTGGATCCGGCAGATGTCCATGAGGCTGCGAGGGTGCCGGGTCAGGGCCAGGAGCTGCTCCCGCTGAAGGGAGTACTGGGGCAGCAGCAGCGTGCTGGGCTGGAGGCCCGCCCCGTTGGCGATGGTGAGAGGGGAGGTGAGGCTTAGCAGGCAGCCCAGCAGGGAGGTGTGGCAGAGGTTGGGCCGATGGTCCAGGAACAGAAAGAGGCAGTTTTCCCCAGCTGGCGTCTGCTTGTTGATGTCAGCACCACGCCTGGTCCAAACACAGAGATCCCATTATTTGAAAGGTAACATTGTAAACAAACATCAACTCTGTAAATGACACAGGAGACGTATGATTTCTTTTTGTTGGAGGCCTTTTTGGCTGACTGTTTCATTGCTTTCAAGATAATGAGTAAATGGGTCCAGTGCGCCCCAAGTATTGTCGGATGTTTGAGTTTCAAGGACGTTTGAGGTGTTTTGTGAGCTGCGTACCTCAGTAGCAGGTTGACGACGGCCTCCTTGCCCACGCTGCACGCCTCGTGGAGGGCCGTCCGGCCCACGTTGTTCACGGCATCCACCTCTGCGGAGGCGGAGAAGAGCGCTGATGTGTTGTGGTTTGTGGATTTATGCGCTGTGTGTGTTTCGACCCCAGAGGTACGTATTCCTGGCCCTTACCTGCCCCCTGGTCCAGCAGCTCAGTGATGCATCTCAGTGCAGTGTCCATGTTCTTCACTGACCTGCAGGCTGTCGCCAGGGCAGCCAGGTGCAGCGGTCTGTTTCCCGAATGGCTCACCGCCTTCAAATCAAACACAACGTCATTTATTTGGTTATAATACTGTGTATATATATATATATATATATATATATATATATATATATAAAATTGTATACATATTTATACTGTATGGATGGCTACAGGTAAGACCCCATTTATTTTTGGATCCATTGTATGGAAATCTGTCCCCAGAGGACATCAGTATAAATCTAAGGGAGGCAGGTAGAGACTTGCTCAGGCACAACAGCAGCAGCAAGAACATAATGCAGAAAAAGGTCAAAAGAACCTTGTTGACATCTGCACCAAGCTTGATCAGGCAAACGGCAATCTCTGTGTTGAGGATGCCGGCGGCCATGTGCAGGGGCGTCATGCCGGACAGGTCTGTGGTGTTGACAGCGGCCCCTTGGCTGGCCAGGATGTGGATGGCGGAGAGAGCGGAAAAGCGCACGGCCAGGTGCATGGCTGTCTGGCGGTTTCCACTGTCCACCTGGGGAACATGATGCAGAACACAGGACTGTCTTGAAGGTCATTCGGCAGTGTGAAAAAATGCTTCTTTAATAGCACTTTTTCTATCTTGGAGGCTAGTGTGGTCACTCACCACAGTGTTGAGGTCGACTCCATGGTTGCAGAGCACCTGTAGGCAGGCCTCTGCTCTCTTCTGCATGCTGGCCATGGCGGTCTGAAAACGTGATTGTGGTGCGGGCCAGGTGGCATGGATGTAGGGCCAGTGGGTGATGACCAGGTGGAGGGCATTACGACCCTGTTGGTCCCTATGGAGGAGAGGAGATGAAAGGCCAATATATTGGTTGGATGAATTGGTCAATGGTGAATAAATCAAGGTTGTTGTGAAATATGTGGTCATACAATAATCGAAGGATAGTTGAAAACTTTAGGGAACAATATTTATAAATGGTGGTGGGTTACCTAATTCCGGGATTGGCTCCCGCCAATAATAAGGTCTCTATACTATGAACTTTCCTATACGAGGCTGCCAAGTGAAGAGGGAGGATAGCAAGACCCTGGGGGCATAAAACAAGAAACAACTTGGCCAAATATGCAAAGCACGTTGAGAAAATAAACTTTAAAATTCGAATTGTTTTGATGTATTCTTCACGCTATTATCTTCACCTGATAAAAAAAAAAGAGTTTTGCGATAACAGTTCATTAAATTTAGTGGTTATTATTGTGGTTGTCAGTAGTGACAAATTACAGTAAGCGCTAATGTTTTTTAAACTTATTTTGAAGCAAATTTAGACTACAAAGAAAAAAACAATTTCACGTGAAGAACTCTGTTTACCTTTGACAGCTTGGATTTTGCTCCATCGATCATTAAGTTGGTCCCGTATTTTTTTGCAATATCAACAATAAGGGAAGCGTCTTCTGATAAAATCGCGGAATACAATTCAACTGCTCTGACTGCTGTCATACTGTTTTAGAAAATAAAGCCCGGTTTATGGTTGGTAAACCAAGTGGAAGGCTTAAATAGTCTAATAAGAAATGTTGACTTTCTGGTTTACTGTCAGGCTATGTATGTCAGAACTGACTGTTCTGTTTTTTCTTGAGGATTTGTACGTTTGATGTCAAATTGTCGATCATATCCCCACTAGGAGCCTATGTGTGCGTCAAAGCACTCATGTCGTCTACAGTGACGCTCCATATCGGTATGCGCTAGCAGACACATGTACTAGTTTTATGAGAAAAAACGCAAAGAAAACAAAACATGCTCACCTGTTTTTGATGCGCTGAAAAGACAGTGCAATATTTCCAAATCTGTATAGGTTCATTAACGGGGTGTGATTTTAAAAGATTAATGATACTTTGCGACTCTTCTTGTACAATGGCCTCATGGAGTTTAAACTGCACATGATCAAATTCTCCCGGCAGTCCATCGCAGAAATGTAACTTGTTATTTTTCTGTATCCTGTAGTGCATACAGTATGGACTCAGACAGGGTTTGTTTTGAGTGTTACCCATTGACACATGAAGATATTTTAACTTGTTTTAATTATACAAATAATGTGGTCTATCTAGCTCTGAATTTTTTAACAAAAAAAAGGGCGTTTTTATCTGAATGTCTGACTTCACAAGTTTTTGGAACATTGCAGCAGCATTATGACCTCATGTATTTGTTGTGTGTGTGACCAATGTGCCTTTTGTTAAAGGTACATTCCTCTTTTTCTTTAGCCTAGAAATATCTTCCTACATGGAAATGACTTCAATGTGAAGATAGGAGACTTTGGTCTGGCCTGCCGGGATATCATTATGGACAACCGTGAGCCACTTCCGTCCACCTCAAACAACACTGGTAGGAGCTTACCTTTCTATGTTCAAAATCAATTAAGTCAAATATGGCAATTTATTAATTCAACTGTTATTCATATCGGAGAAATCTGTTAAGAACAACTGTTTCTGTGATGACTTGAGAGTAGCAATATACAGTATAACATGTGTGACTTGGCAACAGCTGTAACCACGCTCATGCAATTTTTGTGGAATGGCCAAACAACATAACAAACTATAGAGCTGCTGGTTGTAGCGAAATATATAGATACATATTCTTAAGAATGGATTTTTTAAGCTTTTTGAATATTGTAAAGGTTCTTCAACATCAACTTTAAGGTCATTGAAGTCAAGTGCTTGTGTTCAAATGCAACCTTTTATGAAAGCGCCTCTAGATGGCGCTACATGTACATGATACCTAACTCCTTGTGATTTCTTTACAGGTTCCTCACACACCACAGGAGTGGGGACGTTTGTGTACGCTGCACCTGAGCAACGGGAAGGTTCTCGTTATGACTCAAAGGTAACTTGATTCATAGGTTTTACATTCTAAACTAATTTGACACACTAAAAGGGTCAAAGAAAGACTGCAGGATTCAATTGCTACTTGAATTCACTTTACAACAGGTCGAGTAATAGTCATTACCCCTATTTCTGTGGTATGCCTTTTAGTCGGACATGTACAGTGTAGGGGTGGTGGCCCTGGAGCTGTTTCAGCCATTTGGAACTGAGATGGAGAGGGTGCGGACCCTCGAGGACCTCCGTGAGGGCAACGTCCCAGAATCCTTCTGCCAGCGCTGGCCCGTGCTTGCCAAGTACGTCAGGCAGCTCACCAAACGAGATCCCTCCCTCCGTCCCAGCTCCACCCAGCTGCTGCAGAGTGAGCTTTTCGGCAACAAAGACATGGTAGGAAACACTATGATTACAGACCTCAGGGCTGAATCCTAACTTGCAATGGGTGCAGGAAAGCATGGGCAGTGATAGGGATGTTTCTGAGGAAGGCAGGCCGGAAGGAGTCACGACAACGGAAAGGAGTTTGATTCTTTGGTTTATTAGTCGAGTACCCGGATCAAACAATCAGTTCAAGACATACTGATGGCATGAGTGACAAACATCTCTCTTCAGAAAGCTTAAATACAGTTGTTGGACATGTTCAGATATAGAATGCACAGAATTGCTTCCTTAACGGGTCTTCAGTGGTCAGTACACTGATTCACTAGAGCATACTAGCAGGTGAACTGGTCGTTAATCACGTAAGCTCTGTTTTGTCCATAATTTGCCTCACAGTCTCCTAACTGTCTGGGCTGTGTGCTATATTCTGCTCGGAGAGTCTCCGCTGCATGACCTTTGACCTCACAGATACTTAGGCTACACATGTACACAGAAAATCTGCATATCAGGCAGTCAATCCTATATACAGATTCCCAGTTGATGGTTTACAGAAACTATGCAGTTGTGTCTTCTTGGATCAGGGAACAAGCGGATTCTCTGACTGATTGGAGACGTGTCCACTGTCTCTTTCTCTTGTAGGTGATCCATGGTTTACAGAGAAGGGTTGAGGAGCAGGAAGCAGAGATTGTGCAGCTCAGAAGACGGATAAGTCAGCTGCAGGGCACTCACCCTTCCTCCTCCAAGTCAGACCAGACGTGACCATAACTCTCTTTAAACTCTCCAACTTATTTTACCCAACTGTACCTTAACATATGGGCATGCCTGGGAAATGTAAATGGACAAATGTGTGTGAGGTCTGCTGGATGTTACAAGGCCACTGTACATTAAAGATTAATTTATCAGCGTATCTCGTGGATATTTTTTTCCGGA
Organism: Hypomesus nipponensis; assembly: GCF_054491055.1. NCBI lineage: Eukaryota > Metazoa > Chordata > Actinopteri > Osmeriformes > Osmeridae > Hypomesus > Hypomesus nipponensis. The sequence goes on along the minus strand of NC_140373.1, from coordinate 9,016,610 downwards.
ACAAATCTAGGAAATCAACGCATTAAATGGTTTCAATGCAAATACACTTTACTAGAGTACATATTTTTGTAAGAATTGAGATTTGGTTTGAGAACATTTTCTGTAAGAAAATACAATAAGTTCCAGCTAATACTAAAATGAGTGAAACTAGTCATCTGAACCGGCGTTGCGAAAAAACTACCGGTGTTGTTTTATGTCGCCTATGTCACTCATTAATTAAAACAACATTTCTGAAAATCGCCGGTTGTCCTACCTAATACCACTGACATTTTTAAACCAAGTAGGATCTTGTATGAACACTAAGGTCTGATGTGTACGTGCCATCGAGTCCTGGAAGCACTTTCCCCAACGAGCCACAGCGAATCAGGAGTTGCCTTTCGACGTCGATCCCCGGATCTACCCGTGGGGAAATTAGCTACGTCATTGTTCACCGCCGGACACCCGCTAGAAATAAGGAATGGATGTAGGCTACAACGTCTAAAAATGCATTTGTAAAATATTACAGGTAAGAACATTCATGTTGTATAGAATACTATGTAGAGTATATACACAACAGAACCATAACCGTGCATCTAACCTTCAAGGTTTTATTGTAGTTAGCTTACACCGGTTTCCTCACTGAGTGTCATGTCGGAAACCAGCGCTCAACCACCGGTGAATTTTAAATCTCGAGCCCCTCCTTTTAGTTAGCTAGTTAGCTAGATTTCCCTCCGTTGATTTCTAAATGATATGTCCAGGTTTCAGTGCTATCGCAAAACTGAACTTCAACACAACCTTTACGGATGTAGAACGGGGAATGGTAGCTAGCTTGAATCATTGCGTACCAGCCGTACATTATTGTTGCACAATGCTAACCGCAATTGCTGCACCATGTTTCGGCAGTATTGTTACGCTCGCCGTTACCATGGCGTTTGTTCTTACCACGCGCGCACTTGTCTGAATCAAAAATTCTGAAGTGTGCTAAAGAAAGACAGCAATATTTCGGTTCACTCTCTACATTCTTATATGAATACTAAAGTTGTAATCAAGCTATTACCAATATCTGAATTTGTTGCGTGTTCGAGGCCTATCTCATCTGCTAAAGCCTCCGCTAGTGCTAGTGAGCCATACTGCCAGGAGTGGGAGGGACCAGTTGCCGTAAACGTGTGTAAAGTCAAGTCACTTGTCTTTGAACTTAGCTAGTTGCAAACGGCTAATTACAGTAGCGCTTAAATTATTAAGTTTGTCCCATTTCGAGGAGAAAACATAATCATTAATGTTAATTGATTGCACGTAAGATGTATTGCTTTTGTATATCCGTCTTGAATTAGTTAAATTGGCTGGGCTCATCTTGTTTCAGTTTGGCAGTCCAGCTAGCAGGCAGACATATCTGCTTAGCTAACTCCAAACTGAAACTAAATGGGCCAAACTCCGCTGCCAGGGAACTTTCATGCTTGCCCCTTGAACAGCTGGGAATTTGCAGATGTAACTGTAAGCTACACACGTACGTCTTTGTTAACCTTGGCTCTTACTGTAGGCCTTCGTGTTAGCTTTAAGCACACTGTAATCAATTAATCTGAATACTCGTCAATTAATGGTGTATTAAATAAGTTGTAGAGTGCCATATGCACGCTTTCTCGATGGTTTTGTTTTTTCTTTGTGTCTTTGTTCACTGTGAAATATGCAAATCCAAGGCTAAACTTGTTTACCATGCCTGTAGGCGAGTACACTAATTGCACTTATCTCTCCTTTTGACGTCATTCACAATGCTTAGCACTGAAATGTGAGTTTTTGACCTCACCCAGCAGGCCATATCTAAAATATTTGCTTTTCATGTTAAGTCTGAAGTCAAATGTCAGACACATGGATTGTTACCATGTGTCATAGCTGCTCTGTTTGCATAACCAAGTAAATCTGTTGACTTTCCAAATGTAATATCTATGTGTGTCACCTTCAACAGCAATGAACAATGACCATAGTTGACAGATCTTCGGAGAAGTCTGACCTGGAGTCAGTGGGGTGCAAGCGCTCCCCGTTCCCCAGCGGCGACGCAGGGATGGACGGCAGCTGCTCCAGCTGGGGAGGGGGACCCTCGCCCAGTGACCCACCCAGGGTGAAGGCTGGGGCAGGGGGCTGCCTAGGACCCACTCCTGGGGCAACTGTCTACAGCAACACGCCCCACTCTGGGGACAGGCCCAAGGAGCAAGGTAAAGGCCTGTGGGTTACCCTGACTGGATATGTGCTCACTCTCCTTATGAATATGAAACAACATTAGTAATCTGCATTTGGCTGGAAATATGGTTTCTGGATTTTGTGCCAGCTTACTATAGTTGCAAATGATCGAAGGAAAATGTACTCGGAGCTAGGCTAAAAAATAATGTTTTTTTTATTTTTATTATTATTTTTTTTTTTGCTTCAATGTAGCTAAATCTTCTGAGACAGTGCATAGTTGGTCCATGCCCAGCCATGCCTCGTGGCTTCTTTCCTTTTTGTCCCTTACTGACTGAACGGGTTTCCTGAGTGTTGTTCCTTACAGCTTCTACGTAGTAACTCTTCCTGTTATGTAGCCCTATTGTGTTAAAGGCCTTACGACTGTAATACATCACCTTATGTTGCCTCTAGAGGTGACCTGAATCAGGCTTGTCTACAAGGTCTCTGGCAAGTTTGGCCAATTGCCACGACACGTTACCAAGATGCACACCGGGCGCGATTCATCTATTCAGTAATGAAAAAAATGAATGTATGAACGAACGCATAAAGGTAATTTGTCATCATTGTTGTTCCTTGTTGTGTGCAGCGGTACTGACCAGTGGAGACGGCATTGCCCTGCCCCAGAAGGTTCTGTTTTCCCCGGACCGCCTCAGCCTGAAGTGGAACCAGGTCCATCGCATCGGGGCAGGCCTGCAGAACCTCGGCAACACCTGCTTCCTCAACTCGGCCATGCAGTGTCTCACCTACACCGCCCCGCTCACCAACTACATGCTGTCCAGGGAGCACTCCAAGACATGTACGTGAGCTTGCACTGCTTCTGATCTCAGCACCGCAACGTCATTCAAACTGTTTGGTTGGTGTCACTCACTTGTTTTTATGTCGCAGCCAATGTTTATGTGGAAAATCTGTGTTTGGATCTGCGTGATTGTGTCTCTTGCGGTTAATGCTGTTTTATTTCTTCAGAACCACTTACAGGTTGTCTTGCAGTGGAGAGCCCTAACTTAGCTCTCCTGTTGTCCATGTGTGTGTGTAGGTCACGAGCCAGGCTTCTGTATGATGTGCACCATGCAGAACCACATCACCCAGGTGTTTGCTAACTCTGGCAATGTCATCAAGCCCATCGGCGTTCTGAACGAGCTCAAACGTGAGTGACCCCCCTCTTGGAAAGGGTGTCTGGCAAAGAGCTATCCCTTCAAAACATGATAGGTGGCGCTGTCCAGCCCCCCACTACACTTTGTTTTTGGAGGGAAAACTTTCCCTCCAAGTTTTCACAGGACTTCTCACATGATTAGGCACAGTATTTTTTGGAGCAAAGAAGTAGATGGTTTGAATTCAGCAATAAATACCAACTGGCAAATTAACAACCAAATCCAAACTCCCATGTTCGTTGTTGTTTGGGTGGGTGTTTGCTCCAGTGTAGCCCCTTATCCCATCCTCTTGTGGAACTGGTTTACTCATCGTTTTCTCCCTCCTATCCAACAGGGATTGCCAAGCATTTCCGCTACGGGAGCCAAGAGGATGCCCATGAGTTCCTACGCTACACTGTGGATGCTATGCAAAAGTCCTGCCTACCTGGAACCAAGTAGGTGCCTTCTTGTCTGGAACGTCCTGTACAGACACAGCTAGAAAAGTGAAATTCAGCCAATACATGCCGTCATACAACGACAGGCGCGTTCAACCCGTGACGTAGCAACATACTCGCATTCACCATGTCATTCGCTAGTTCTGTTTAGTCTTCAGACGCAACCAGGAAGTAGTCACACATCTGAATGTAATCTTGCCTACTACCACCCAGTGAGCCTGTTGATAGTTGGATAAGGTGGAGGTCATCCCAGAACATGCTACCCTGAAAACAGACTAGATAAGGAACCTCTGGTGCCAGGCATGATTTCTTACTCTTACAACAGGTCGCCTCTTTCAGTAATTACTCCTGCTCTATTTCACCTGCAGTATCTTCTTTCGCTTTCACTCTCTCTGTTTCTTGCTCTCTTCTTTTCTAAACGCTGTTAAGATTCAGTGTTTTGGTTCATTTCTCTTTGTTAGGGACGCCGCCGTGGTGGCTTATAGCGCATAACACTAAAGCTAACACTACTCAACTCAGGGGCCCCAGTTTGATTACGACCAGGGCCGCTTCACGCATGTCTCCTCTCTCACTGTCTTTCTCCCTGCTTTCCCGTCCCTCTCCACGACTGTCTCTATAAACAACGTTGACACAAGTCTTTTTGTAGATCTTCAGCATCTAGTTATTGTCTGATGTGTGATTCTTGAGACCGTTTTTTCCCGCTCCAGGCTTGACAGGCAGACGCAGGCAACTAGTTTCATCCATCAAGTTTTTGGGGGATATCTAAGGTCAAGAGGTTAGTACTCGTGACCTCTTTATGGAGCTTAGCGTTTACTCTTTCTTTTGGCTAATACCATCAAATGAACTACCATCAAATGAACTACCATCAAATGAACTACCATCAAATGAACTAAACGGGAGGCTGACAGTTTGTTCTCACCCCTTCACAGTAAAATGTCTAAACTGCAAAGCAGTCTCTGACACCTTCGATCCCTACCTGGACGTTGCCTTGGAGGTCAAGGTAACTGTCCACCACCTGATGCGTCAGCCTAAACCTGACAACCAGTTTGTTAGAGAGGAGTGTGTGGGTGTGAGCATTTCTTGTGTGTCTGTGTGTCCCGTCCCCCCCCCCCTGCAGACTGCTCCCAGCATCACCAAGGCCCTGGAACAGTTTGTGAAGCCAGAGCAGCTGGATGGGGAGAATGCCTACAAATGCACCAAGTGAGTTTACTCAACAACCGCAAAGTCTTTTCGATGTTTGTCCTGAATCCCTCAGACGTTGTAAATGGTCATCCTCGACCCACTGTTGTGAGTGTTTAACTGAGCCCAGAGTGTGTGTGTGTGTGGTGGCCTGCAGGTGTAAGAAGATGGTCCCTGCCTCCAAGAGATTCACCATCCACCGTAGCTCCAACGTCCTCACCATCTCACTCAAGCGCTTCGCCAACTTCAACGGGGGCAAGATTGCAAAGGTACCAGACAAGCACTTACAAGCTCTGCTTTCCTGTGTCACGCCCAGTTGTGTGTGTGTGTGTGTGGGTGTTTCACGCGGTAACCCCCCCCCCCCCCCTCCCTCTCCCCCTCTGGCAGGACGTGCGGTACCCAGAGTTCCTGGACCTGCGCCCCTTCATGTCCCAGAGCCATGGGGAGCCCCAGGTCTACGCCCTCTACGCCGTCCTGGTCCACTCTGGCTTCAGCTGCCACGCCGGACACTACTTCTGCTACATCAAGGTGACACACACACGCTCTTAGAACTGAACTGACGTAGCAGTAGTATTTATATCAGAGATGTGTGTGTGTGTGTTTAACACAGCTCTTCCTGTCCCTCCCTCTCTCTCAGGCCAGTAATGGTCAGTGGTATCAGATGAACGACTCCACGGTGGCGGTCAGTGACATCCGCTCGGTCCTGAACCAGCAGGCCTACGTTCTCTTCTACATCAGGTACCCGTCACCGCTCTGCTGGCCCAGCGGTCCGCTAGGTAGCATGCGTGATCCCTCCCCCCCCCACGCGTCCGTGTGTCCTGACCCCGTTATGGTGCTCCTCAGGTCCCCCGAGCTGAAGAACGGGGGAGATTACGGCCACCCGAACCGCAACCCCGGCCAGTCGTCCCCGCGGCCGCCCGTCCTCACCCCGCGCCTCAACACCGCGCCCCGGCACGCACACGCCTCCGCCGGCTTCATAGGCCCGCAGCTGCCCCCTCACATGTCAAAGGTAGGGGCGGTACACACATGGTCATACACGCGTGCGCAGATGCGCACACAGCTGTAATGAGTCTGTGTCACGGGTTTTGTTTCCTCAGAACACCCTTCTCATGAACGGGAACGGCTCTCTAAGGGATCACCCGCCTGGCTCCAAGCCCAGCACCAGCACTGGAGGCCCGGGCAAGAGCGCCCACGGACTCCTCGCATCCTCATCCTCTTCCTCATCCTCCTCTCTCTCCCGGCCCACTGGGATCCCAGAGCCCGCAAAGCGCCAGAAGCTCTCCTTCTTCATTGGCCAGGGCAAGCAGATTCGCCCCTCCTCCTCCTCAGGCCCCTCCTCCTACTACGCCCAGCCTTCCTCTTCCCACTCTACCTCAGACCCCTCGTCCGCTCAGCACCCGCCACGCGTGAACGGCGGCCCGGCCGGTAACGGGAGTCAGGGGGGCAGCGCCGCGGCGTTCCTGGTGCCCTATGAACACGAGTCGTCGGAGGAGTCGGACCAGGAGGCCGCTGGCCACGAGAACGGCCTGGGTAAGGCCCGCCTCAACGGCAGGAATGGGGGAGGGCCCGTGTACGGCCCCGCCCCCCGGCCCCAGCCGCCCTCCAAGACCTCCGGGGAGGCGGGTCAGCACCACAACGGAAACGGCAGTAACGGGAGCCCAGCCTCTAACGGCGTGCCCAAGCCCAGCGTGCCCAAGCCCAGCCAGAACGGCCACCACAAGGTCAACGGAGACCAGATCCCCGACAAGGTCAGGGAGATCCACTTGATCCAGCTTCCGTTCACTTTCTTCTAACCAGCTACGCTGATAATAAAAGAAGAGCCTTAAAGTGTTGATTTCAAATGTTGCACGATGGTACATGCGTTTTAACGCTTGCCTTATTCATTTGTTTGTGTGCTTTGCAGGTGACTGAAAATGGCCATGGAGTCTTGTCCAGCACGGTGAATGGCCAAGAGTCCCACCATAGTCAGACCACCCCCACCCAGACCACGCCCCCTGTCCTGAGTGAAGGACTCCCCTCTCCCACACCCGAGAGACCCGCCTCCGTTAACGACATAAGGGCTACCCCTCCCTCGGTCCCCACACCCCCTGCTGCTAGCACTCCATCCTCATCGGCCGCGGCCACTAAGACTGACGCTGTGACCGACGCCTCCAGTGAGGCTGCATCCTCCTCCTCTTCCCTTTCAGCTCCCGCCATCTCCACAGCCTCGTCCCGACCTCTTGGCCCCCCCGTCTCCCAGCCTCCTCTGGGCCCGGAGCCCAGGGCTTCTGTGCCGGCCCCGGCCCCACGCGGGGAGCACGGGGCCGGGGACAAGGCCAGGGAGCTCCTGAAGCCCCCCCACAGCAACGGGCTGGGGGGAGAGGAGACGGCAAGCCCAGCTCCAAGGAGGAGAGACGCTCATCCAGGGACAGAGGCAGACCGTTCGCCTCAGAGAGAGACCGGGAGAGAGACCGCCTCTACTCCTCCGACAGGGAGCGGGACCGAGACAGAGAGCGCTACCACAGGGACAGAAGCCGGGACCAGGACCGAGACACAGGCCGCTACCGCTACCGGAGGGACCACAGGTCGTACCGGGACCGCTCGTCCAGCCGCGACCGCCACCACAGGGACTGGGACTGGGAGCGGCGGTGGGAGAGGACGGGCCACCACCACCCTCGGGACTGCGACCGAGACCGCTGCTCTCACCACTACCACCAGCGCCCACGGGAGGAGCGAGACCGGGAGAGGAGGGAGCACAGGCACCACGCCCACCGAGACGACCCGCACGGCAGCCGGAGGAGCAGGGAGGAGGGCAGGGAGAGGGCCTACCTCGTCAAGCAGGAGCAGACCTCCCTGCCCCGTCAGAGCTCCAGCAGGACCACCCACTCCCCCCCGTACCCCTCCGCCCCCCTAGGGGGGTCGGCCCTGAGCAGCCAGGACCCGGGGAGGAGCCGGGGCGCCGAGCGGGAGGAGAGCTCAGAGGAACGGCTTGCCAAGAAACACAAGAAGAGCAAGAAGAAGAAGAAGTCTAAAGATAAAGAGAGGCTCCGTAAGCAAAGGTTGGTGTCAACACAGATCACTCGGAACATCCCCACACCTCCTTTTGATTGGATTGTAATACCAGAGCAGGTGTTTTTGTTGTTGTGTCATTCCTATTTACTGACGGATCCCCTTCTTTCCTTTCCTCTCCGCTCCTCCCTCCCCCCTCCAGCAGCTCTGACGTGGAGTCCTCCGACCGGGACGAGGGCGGCTCCTCCTCTAAACACAAGAAGAAGAAGAAGAGGAAGAGGCGAAGGCACGACACGGAGAGCGAATCGGAGAGGTCGGAGGTCGAGAGCCGCACGACCCAGAGTTCCGAGGGGCAGCGGGGCCACGACCAGAGGGCGGGCCACAAGCGCCAGCACCACAACCCGGGGAAACGCCGCCGACTGGACGACGACGACGACGTCCATGAGGGCCACCTCTCGTCTGGCCACACGTCCCCCTCGGCGCCAACCAGCAGTGGGACACATCACCATCTGAATGGACACACAGGTACTGTAGAGACGGCAGCCATTTAGCATGCACTGTCTGCTTGAAACAATCTGGCGGAATGACCAAGTGTCTGCACCTGATCCATGTATGGTTGAGCGTTGTGGCTGTAGCGTTGCCATGACTCATGATGATACCTATGCATTTGCTCGCTGATTGGTCAACGTGTTGTGCATCTTAGGTAACGGTTTCAGTCGACCCGTCGGAGACTCCCATGGAAGTTCTACCAACAACACGTACTCAGACATGAGACACTGAGACAGTCTCCTCTCGCTAATAGAACAATGTAAGTGACCTTATACCAACCTGTGATGCACAATGCTCTTCAGTAATGATGGTTGTTGAAGTAAGGCGGCTGTTCGTTGGTTGTTCGGACTTGCTGTAAGTGTTGACGTAAATTATTTCCTTCTGAATGTCTTGACACTTCTCTCTCTTCCTTTCCTTTTAGACTTTGAATACTGTACAAAATCAACCTTTTATGGAAAATTTAAATTCAGCAGCAAAGGAATGAGATCCGCTTATTTGAACGTGGTGCTTAAATCATTGGAGGAATATACTGTATTTTTACCACCTGGAACAGAAATGTTTTAAAGATTCTAGATTCTCTTTTTTTTATGTTTGATTTATTTTTCTTCTCCTAACTCATTGTTTGACAGTGAACCCTGTCTCTCAATGGCCATTTATGATAAAGAATTAATATATACTTGTACTGTAAAGACACGAAAACAAGGAAAACAACTTCAGAAGCCTGGAGCTTGACCACCTCACCTGCTGCTCAGTGGAAGACTCAGGACTTTCAACTTTGACCTTAGTTTGAAAACAAGACTTTAAGAACTTGTAAGGGTCACCTGGTTATAAAAGGAAAAGAAGAAAAAAAAAAAACCTGAAAAAGACATGAACTATGAACTGCAAGATGTGATGTCATATCTACAAATCTGTTGGATGAAGGGATGCCTCGAGAGATCTGTCCTCCGTCTAAAGAGGAGGAAGACGAAGGAGGGATGGAAAAATGAACTGAAGATGAGCCGAATGTGGTGGGACCTTCACCTGGACAGACCTTCACCTCCACACACCTGGACAGACCTTCACCTCCACACACCTGGACAGACCTTCACCTCCACACACCTGGACAGACCTTCACCTCCACACACCTGGACAGACCTTCACCTCCACACACCTCCAGACAGGACGTTTTTTCTTCTCTCTAAAGCCTAAGATCTTTCGAGCCTCTTACAAGGTGTCTCTTTGTCTTTCCCTTTATTCTATCACATTTGAGCTATTCTTTACTTTAAATCTCATTATTCGAGCATTCAAAAAAGCATAAATGTTGATCATGTTAATACATAAGGACTGTGGAACTTTTGAGTTTTGCTTTTTAAAGAAATTCAGTTTTCTTTTTCTTTTCATAGCGTCCATAAGAAATAATACTGTGAATTTGATTTTTGAACTGTAGTATCAGTTATCTTTTATACTTAAGTAACAGTCCTGTATCAGGAGAACCAATAGAGAACTGCTTTTTCTGTTGTCATATTGGGTTTTTAGATGATTCTGACGTGGTCCTGCAGCCTCTGTTCTGTGGACATACGGGGGGGGGGGGGGGGGGGGGGGGGGGGGCTGGCGGGGGGGCTGGCGGTTTGCTCTTTTTTTTCTACATTTTCAAAGACAAAAAAAAAAAAGCTGAAGGCAGTAATGTTAAACCTTTAGTTCTTCAATAGCATGTCAGATTTATACATTGTACACGTATGTTGAAAAAAAAAAGCCTTAAAAATACAGTTGTTAATGCCAGAAATTGTAACTCTCTCCCTATATATATTTATCACTTTGTTTACAAGCTAGTTTGTTTGTATGAGTGCAGGGGGGGGGGGTGATGGAGATGGAGGCATGCATCTTGGAATAGTGGGAACCAGTGTTGGTTGGTGTTCTTGTGTGACTGCTCTCCACTGTGCGGAGACCGCTTCCACAGGAGGGATTGAACTTGTTCTGTGAACGCTTGACTCTGACTGACTGGATTCAGGGCTTGTGTAATATATTGGTGGAGTCATGTTTATTGTTTTCTAAATACTCCCTTGTTGTGACTGAAAAGGTCTGGACAGGAAAAGCTTGATTCTTACTGCTAATCCACTTCACTCAGTATTGAAAACAATACCAAAGACTAGTTCAACTGGATTTCTGTTTTTCAGTTTTAGGAACAAATGTGTACACAGAAAGCTCTGAACATTGTCTTTTATTCCACATCTTCATTGATAACATGTCAGAGTCTGTTACACATACATACAAGTCCATCTGAGCTTATTCCATTGTAGAAAGGTCCAGTCAAATTAGTTTCACCTCAACACATTTCAGGTCCAACCCATACTTACTCAGTGGGTTTTTCTGACCAATCCCATGTCCCGGACCCGGTCTTGGCTATAATAATGACAAGTGTGGTTCTTATGCAGGATGAGGAGTGGTATTATTCTCCACTGCTCTGGGTGGCAGTTCAGGGTTTATTCCACTATGTGAAACTGAATTGTGAAATGTGAACTGGTGTTTAAAGGCTACAGTCTACACATGCTACAGAAAACCAATACAAACAGAAGCTGTACATTATATACATGCATTGTTATGGAGGGGTGGGGCAAGAATCCTTTCTTTTTGTAATTATAGAAAAAATAAATATAAAAAAGAAAATAACCGATTATAGAGTTGAACCTTCAGTACGAACAAGCATCCCAATGGCTGTTCTCAACACACACACACGTAAAACAAGAACATATCAATATAATGTCTATAACTGGGTACTAGAATATCAGAATAAACATTGTATTTGCATCACAGTCATTTTGAGGGGATAGTAATCAGACCAGCTGATTAATATATTTGAGGGTCTTCTGTGATTGGCTTGCAACAGCCAGCAAAGAAGGTCACATGTTCTAATCCCATCAGAGAGGCATCTCCACTACTCCACGTCTGACCAGACCGTAGATACACTGATGGGGTGGGGGGGGGGGTTAAAGATCAGGGAGGATTGACAGATCCTCTATATTACACACACGCTGCCACTGAGACGTGTGCCTGATTTATTTGACCATTATTATCTGGATGAGCTGGATGATGCTGTTTCATTTGGCCACTAGAGGGCAGTGCTGTCAAGTGTCTGTATCCTGGTCTCCATGTGTCTGTGCTAAGATCAGGCCACAGCCAGCCATCAACAAGTCTCAGATTTCTCCCTTGACCGTGGGTGGACTGTGACCTAGAAGCTAAGAAGACTCCTTTTGTCCCTGGGCCACGGATGATGATAATGATGATGAGGGCCCAGTCTGGATCGGTGTCATATTGGCTGTTGTTCCTGTAATGCTGCCCAATGACTGCACCTCAAGTCACACCAGTCTGTGATCCAGTGACCTCGTCCCTTCCTAAGTCCTCCTGAAGGAACACGACCTTTGCTGGTGTCAACGCTGCTGCTGGGGGGGTCGGGGGTGGGGTCAGGGGTGGTTTGCAGTGGTCAAGGGGGAGGGGTCACTTCTTATTGGCTATCCTTCGTTTCCTGGTGGCCAGCATATCATAGAAGGGGTCCCTGCTGATGCTGGCTCTGCGGGAGGAAAGAGAAGGAGGTTACACTGCAAGTCAGAAGAATCCCGTTTATTTTCCAATTTCCATGACACATGGAAACAATTACAAGTCTGCTTAACGGCAGAGCACATCACACTCGCGCTGAGAAAACAAAGCTATGTTTTGTTGACCAAATGAGCGTGCTGTTCATAGAGGCTGTATACACCCCCATATTCCCTGAGAGACTGGAGGGAGGAGGGGAGCTGGAGGGGCCCGTTATGTCGAAAGAGCACCATGTCCTGTTGGAGTTGGACTGTGTGTGTATCCTCTCTCTCTCTGTCTTTGTCTCTCACATACACCCACACACAAACTACAGGCCAGTAATAAGAATGAGTTGTCTGCTGTTTTCCCCACAGCAGGGACAACGGACGTGCTGAGATAGCCGTCACTGTGTGTGTGAGATTCTGACCACAGGACTGGCAGTCACCCTGGCTACAGCTGAGTCAGGGGCCAGTGTGTGTGTGTGTGTGTGTGTGTGTGTGTGTGTGTGTGTGTGTGCGCGCAACAGGAGTGCCTGCCACCGCCGGCTGACTCAGGGACAGAGAGTGTGGAAGCCAGCACTTCCATGACCTGCTCTGTCGGTTTTCCTGTCCCATTGCATGGCTAGTCAGCAGCTTTAACTCAAGTCTGATCAGGCCGTGATGGAAGCCCATGAGGAATCTGAAACAACGAACCAGAATCATGCTTGTACGAGGTCTCTGCATCACCATCTGGATCACAACCTCTCAATGGAACCTAGAAGTCAAATATCACCCATCTCTTTGGAGCAGTGATAAACACAGTTAGCATTGTCCTTTGCCATTGCAGACCTCAACAAACCATCGCACTGTCCTTTCTAATCAGTTTTAGATAACACAGCAGTTACAAACTACGCCTGAGTGACAATTAGATCAGAAAATCCATGATTTCCATTCCAAAACGAAACGGCCAATTCTAATGAGGTATCTACAGGAGGGGATTGGATGACCTAATCTAATATTTCTTTGTGAGTTATTGATCAGTGGATGAGCTGGACCAGAGACCAATCAATTCCCTTCCTCTAGGCCCAGTCTGGTAGCTCTCATAACTGCCGTCCTCCTCACCCAGATACACTCTGGACAGGATGGGTAAACAACAGTAGAAAGACAGGACTGAGGCAACATTTATAACAAATCAAATGGAGGGAGGAAAGTGTGTGTGTGTGGGGGTGTGTTTTCTCTATCCTGTCCTTATCCACAGGAAGCTCGCTGAACCTCCAGGGAGGCCATATCACCACAGCCCACAGACTTATCTGACATACTGTGTGAGAAAGAGAGCCTTTCTGACACGTGTGTGAGTTTTCCAGTCTGTGTGTGTGTGTGTGCGTGCGTGCCTGTCTAAGTGCTTCACACAGTCAAGGTCAGGCATGGGAAGTTTACACATGGGGCAGCTGTAGTGCTACTCTAGTGTAAGAGGACATGGGCATGCAGGTTGTGTGTGTGTCTGTGTGTGTCATTGAGTGTGTGTGTGTGTGTTTGTGTGTGTCATTGAGTGTGTGTGTGTTGTGTGTCTTACTTGATGGATTTGATCCACTCTTCTTTCTCCTCGGGCGTGGGCGCCGATATCCTGTACACCACGTGGTTGCCCTCGACGACCCGGCCGTCGGCCTCCGTCTTGCACGCCTTGATCACCTGACCCTTGTGGTTTGGGTTGTAGAGCTCAAAGCAGTTCTGAAGGAGCAACAGGAGTAGCCATGGTTACCATCATCATCCTCATACTTGAACTAAGACATCTCTAGCATTTATAAAAGCATTACTGTGTGACGTGGGAGGGAGGAAGGAAAAGACAGAACGAGAGAGGAGGGAATTCTTACAGGTTTCCTGGGCTCATCCACCTCTCTGATGCTGAGGTTCTCCAGAGGAATAATCCCTCTGGGTTCCTTGTCCTGCAGAAACACAGAGCACGCAGAGCGATTAGAACATCCCCCATGCACCCATAAATATCCTTTGCGTTCAGTGTATTGGACTGCACCATTCTGCCATTCTCTTCATTTGGAGCGTCCACTACAGTGGATGAATCAGCCTTCCTGACACTGGCTAATCAAGCTAACAGTGATGGTTGACCCAGGTCACAGAGAAGAGAGGGCCTGGGGGAAACATAACCAGACCCCCACAGAGGGCTGCTATTGTGTCTGGTCCAGGGGAGGTCAGAGGGGGGTCGGGGCTGAGACCTTGAGGAAAAGCCCCCCGCCGTCTCTGGTCGTTTTCTTAATGAAAGAGCACAGCAGGGAGAAGACGCCTAGGGGACAAGGGGACTTGGGGGGTGGCGGTGGGGGGGGTTGAGGGTATGGGTTTGCATGCTTGTTTCCATGCGTGTGTGATTGTGATGTTGGGGGAGGGGTTGAGCTAGACTGGGGCTCGGGGCAGGAGGGCGGATGGGGAGGTGGGGGCTGGGCGTGAGGGAGAGGGGGAGGGTTAGCAGGGTGGGGGAGGGCTACGCTGAGCTTAGCCGGACCAGATGTGCAGCAGACCTCCAGATGTTTCCCAGGCATCCTCTGTTAATTGCTGGAGGAGGGGTGGGGTTAATTTAGGTCAAAGGGCTGCATGTGCTAAAGACGGCGGTGACCTGCAAACTCACCGTTGTGTATTCAAAGTAGTAGAGGCAGTTGTCTGTCAGAATGAACCACCTCCTCTTCCACGTTTTAACTCGTCCACCTGCGGAGAAACACCATACTGAGTCATCCACGTTCAAATGTGGCGAGACAGAGAGCAGAGCGGAGCAGGGCAGCCATGCAGTTAGCTCAACAACAGGCTCTAAAACAGGCTTTCTGACGGCACTTTTGTTCACGGCTAAAATGAGACTGTAAAACGCAGGCCTTGTGAGACGAGCTCTACATGAGGTGGTCCTGTTGGGTCCAGACAGGCGGTTCTACCCACCCCCCAGGGGGTCACACTCTCCACACGCCACGTCTGGTTCTGATCACCAGACGACCCATTAGGCTGATTCGATAAGGGCTCGAACACAACCCCCACTCCCCTCCCCGAGAGAGAGAGAAATGCAAGCCTAAAGGGGAGGACCTGTGAGGTGTTGCTTGTGAAAACATTGAAATGTGGGTTCAATTTGTGTAGAAATCCCAGAAATGTGTGCATTCCTGGGCCGGAGCCTGGGGAGGGGTTTGTTCAGATCATGTGCCTCAGAGATGCAGTACCAGAACTGACGCATTTTAGCAACTTCTTATTCCTCTGGTAAAGCAACTGACAACGGCAGATCTACATTGTCATTCACAGCCGCCCACTCGCAAAAATCTCAAGTGGAATAGTGCTCCTTTGGTTGTATCATGTATCAGGGTCTAAAAGATCCAGCTCTTGTTCCCGGAAAAATACATTCTGTGGCCAAATGATGAAATAACACATCATTGCGACCAGTGAGGGAAAAGACTGAGCGACAAAACACATTTATCTTTCAAAAATACCCTATTTTAAGATTATCAATCTGTGAGTCAACAAATACTCTAGATTATACTCACAGATGTCGAGATTATTGGGATTATCAGTCCAGTAATTAAATCGCAAATGATGCAAACATTTGCTAATCCACGCAATTACTAAAAAAAGAATTAACTATACAAATGTGTAAAAGAACGTTTTGAAACCAAATACCCATGGCAAGGACTACATGCTAGATACCAAGGAGTGATAGTCCTATGACATCACCCACAGCCCATTCAAATCATACAGGCTTTGGCTGCGACTCCATCCCAGCCAATGCATGTCTGTCTGTTTACCGAGCTGACGGCTCAGCCTAATGACTCAGTTAACTAGGCCGTAAAAAGACCATCATTCCTCCATCAGGACGCTCCAACTGAGCTCAAAATAACATGTGGTGATTCTCCAGAAGAGCTGGAACTAAAATAATCTGGCGAGCGTGGCCAGTGGGATGGAAAAAGATTGGGCCTGGCTGGAGAAGCACAAGGAGAGGAGAGGGAACGAGGGGAGGAGTAAGGAGAGGGAACGAGGGGAGGAGTAAGGAGAGGGAACGAGGGGAGGAGTAAGGAGAGGGAACGAGGGGAGGAGTAAGGAGAGGGAACGAGGGGAGGAGTAAGGAGAGGGAACGAGGGGAGGAGTAAGGAGAGGGAACGAGGGGAGGAGTAAGGAGAGGACATCAAAAGAGGGCCTTATTACTCTACAAGATCAGAGCATACAGCAGAACATGTTCACAGTGCAAACACCCTCCCAAACACCACTGACAGTAGAGCTGCAACAGCTAATTATTTTCTAAGTCAGGTGACACATGCAGGTGGCGTTGTAGTGATAGAGCCCCTTGTAACATAACATAATACTCAGTATCTCTTTAACCTAGCAAAGCAATACGCCAGGACTGTGTGTGAATAGAGAGCAGACTGAGCAGAGGAGCACCGAGGTTCCGCCACCATGAGAGATCAAAAAGACCCTGAGGAGATAACCTTTCACCCCTGACAACCATGACCCATCACCTCCTGACAGTCATAGCCCATCACTTCCAGACAACCAAGCCACTAACAAGCAGGCAGTTACAGAGGACAGCCAGGGGTGGGGATCAGAGCTGGGCTCAAATCACTTTAAATTCAGTCGATTCAGGAAGTTGAAAGAAACACAAAAACTGTGATACAGATGCCTTCTCGTTGATCAAAACTTGAATCATGAGACAATAATTTTTGTTTGAAATCTGAATTGAAAATGAATGGAGCCCTTTCCTGATAAATATACACACTATGTTGTAGGAGGTAAAGAGCTCATGTTGGCATTGATGACCCCCCCAGTAGGAGAAGGAAGCGGGTGTAGAGGAGGAGGGGTAGTGAGTACCTACCTCCTAGAGTGGACAAAGTAGGAAGAGCCAATCACAGAGCAGAACAGAACAAAGGTGACAGGTGAGAGGTCAAAGAGTGAGAGTACAGGAGCAACATAGAATCCACTAATCACAGAAAACACAGACAGCAAAAACATGAATTGAATCACAGGACGGGTGGGAGGGGGGGGGGGGGGGTTAGAGACAGACAGACAGACAGACCAGACAGACAGACAGACAGACAGACAGCAATAAAGAGAGAGAAAATCCACACACTAAACATGGGGTGAAACGAAAGGACAATAAAGAGACACACAAGAGTGTGACTGTTTGGAATCATTTCTCAGTCTGTGATGGGGTGGTTCTGTAGGTTCACATGCCCATAGGTACACAGTGAGGGACACACATCTTCATGAGTGTTATCTTGTGCATCGTGTTGAGGTGGGTTCCATGTTCTCACCCAGTTTCAGTAGCCAGCCCTCTCTGTCTGGGTTGAAGAAGGTGTGTGTCAGGTCATTCCCATCATCCTCTGGGATCTTAAAGGGTTCGTTCTTGATGCTTTCAAACAGATTCTGGGGAAGAACAACAAGAAGATATACTTAAGACAAAGGCTTCATGTGGAAATAAGGATACACACTCAAATATACCCTCATCCTCCTCCATCACACACACACACACACTCAGACTGACCCTGAGCAGCTCCTCAGGCAGGTCGCCCCCCTCGTTGATGCCTCTGTTCATGGAGATGAAGCGCTCCACAGGGGGCTTGTCCCTCACATTGGGGTTGTGCAGGCTGGTGTTCAGCATGATGATGGCGAAGGACAGCACGTAGCAGGTGTCTGCACACAGCGACGGACAGCAGAAAACACTTAACTTGACTTTCATTCCATTTTCACACCAGTCATAGGTTCACAGCTGGTCTCTGCCCTCCTTCCTCAGCCATACTATATTGATGAGCCCTAACTACTGCACTGAAGCTCTGTAAAGAATCCCTTTCACAAAGAGAGAGCATGAGAGGGGCATGAATAGCAGAAGTATACCCTGATCTAGTACATTCATTCCCAGCATCAGACTTCATCTCTGTTCCTCAAGGCCAACCACACAAATTCAAGGAGAGAGCTCAGTCGACAGATCACTTATGTTCAGTATGATTGTGGTGGTCGGGGGAGGGGGGGGGGGGTTAAAGGTCAAATGCTGGGTCTCTGACCTGTGGACTGGAAGACCCCAGGGTTACACTGGCAGTAGCGCGAGGCAAAGGACTCCATCATGCGGTCGATCTTCTGGGCCTCCCCAGGCAGACGGAAACTCCACAGGAACTGCCTGAGACGGGGCGAACGGGAGGGAGAGAGGAAGACAGTTAGAGGGGGGAGAGGGATTTAGGGGATTGAGATAGAAGGAAGAAGCTTTTCACATCAGTAGTGTGGAAGGTGTGTCCCGAGTTCAATCTGGATAAAGCAATAAACCTTGACTTTCTCAGTTGTCGACTGCTGATGGATATACCATGCCACTGACCTGAGGGCTTGCACCAAGTTGAGGTCGGCAAACTCATGCAGCTCCACAAAAGCATGGAGCACCTTGATATTGAAGTCATCTCTGGGGAGAGAGAGAGACAGAAAGAGAGAGAGTGAAAGAGACAGAAAGAGAGAGTGAGAGAAAGAAAAATAAATTAAATTGGATAGGAGAGAGAAAGAAAGGTATATCCATTAGAAAATGTTGCTTTTTCCTTTCTCATTCACAGGAATAACACTACTATCCAGGGAATTTCAGAATGCCCAGATGCAGGTACAGGATCTCCAGACACAGCATGAACTAAAGACAGGAAAAAACAGTATTTCCTTTGAGGAAGCACTTTCCGAACATCATTCCTATTTCTCTGAATTCCACACATTTTTGGGGCTTTCACTGATAGAGGAAAGGAGGAGGTGTCTGGAAGCAGTCTGACCGGCTGGCGTCTAGACACACCTGGACGTTCTCATGACTTAGATGTTGTCTTCTTGAACCAGTTAAGGCAAGCATACTAGGTTCTTCTTCTGGATTAGATGGATAGGAAACCCAAAATGAAGGACCAAAGCAGGTCTGTCTGTGAGTCACTTGTACCTCCACGCTCCACCCTGGGTTGGAACATTTTTGTATCGAATGTCGTTCACAAATTTCAGATGTCGAGAACAGGGAAATGTGGTGTTAATGGAAGACGACTGTGTGCATAGTTAACAGTTAGCACATGTTGTGTGTAGGTGGAGGGGCTCTCTTGGGGGGTGGGGGGGCTGGTATCAACAGGATGTTGGGATGCCATGATGTCTTACACAGAGAGTGAATAATTGTTGCAGTCTGTGTTATTGTCTGTGTGTGTGTGTGTGTGTGTGCGCGTGTGTGTGTGTGTGCAGAGAGTATTGTCTGGCAGAGACAAAGACTCACTGTCAACAGGGTAAACCAAAGATGCGGAATGAGAACAGAATTGCTAACACATTTACCACAGCAGCCCACCATTTGTCTCTGTGTCTCTCTCTCTCTCTCTCTCTCTCTCTCTCTCTCTCTCTCTCTCTCTCTCTCTCTCTCTCTCTCTCTCTCTCTCTCTCTCTCTCTCTCTCTCTCTCTCTCTCTCTCTCTCTCTCTCTCTCTCTCTCTCTCTCTCTCTCTCTCTCTCTCTCTCTCTCTCTCTCTCTGTATATATATTTACATATTTAGATCTCCTCTCCTTCCCTTCCTCACGCCTCTCCGCCTTTTCGTTCACTCTCAACCCCTCTCCTTTTCTCTCTCTTCCTCTGTCCCCCACTGCCCCTCTTCATCTCTCCTTCCATCAAACCTGTAATTAACTGTTGAGTAATGATAGGCTCCAGCTCAGTTAGAGCCATTAGCTAAGTACAGCCTGGGCAGACCCCCGCTCAGCTCCCTCCACCTGTGATTGGGTTTCCCCAGAGAGTGGGCTGTCTCTTTGATGGCCCCCCCAGGATTCATGCCAGCCAGAGGAGGCAAACAAAGAGTTTCCACAGCTTTAGCAGGCACAACCCTTGTGTTGATGACTAACTAACCCCGGGGTAGGCACACACAGTTACACCCGTATCACACACACAACCGAACCCACACACACACTTAAGCTTGATCACAGTTGACTTCGTGGGTACAGTATACGTTTGGATTCTTTTTTTGGGGGGGGGTAGTCTCCAGGGTTGTGTTTCAGGAAACGAAGCAATGGTTTTTACATGGCTTTCTACTCTTTTGTGTGTGGGTTGGGGATGGGGGTGGGGGTGGGGATGGGGGTGGGGTGTGTGTGGCGCTCAGGTGGCCACATGGGTGGCTTTTGGGGAGAAGACGACCAGACACATGTGGCCACAGTGATTTGTATTCCAGGGTAACTGGTGTCTGCTTTCATCAATAAATCCAGCCCATGATATTCGTGGAGATGGCCTCAGATCCACAGGACAGCCTAATCACTAAGGAGACATCAATCTGGTGGCCTGCGGAGGAACAGGACAGCAGGGGAAAACAGTTTCTCTGTTGCAGCTTGATGGATGGATCAGGCTTACCACAGTGTGTGTGTGTGTGGGTGTGTGCATGTGTGTGTGTGTGTGTGTTTGTGTGTGTGTGTGTGTGTGTGCATGTGTGTGTTTCTTACCGCTCTCCAAGGTAGTCTCCTATGGCTGTCTTGTTGAGACCCTCTCCCTTGTAGAGGAACTGGGAGATATCTTCTGGTGTGTGTTGCAGGAGGTCATTCTCTAAGAGGAACTGGATCCCCTGGAACACATACAAGAACACGCACCCACACACACGTGCATTACTATCAGTATCAATTGAGGACATTGAGGGAAGAAGCATTTTTCAGGTCAAAAGAAGAGCAGGGACACTTTTCCAAGGGGAGACCCTGGAGACAAAACCAACCATAAACGTACCTTTTTAGGATCCATATTAAATTTCTTCCTGCCCATGGCAATCTGCTTGTTCCTCTGGGATGTTTTACTGTTAAAGAGGGGATTACGATGAGAACATCACTGATCTACTGTCTACATAAGACATATATGGCCCATACACACACAAAGCAAGGTCGCTCACCTCTCCCCTACACATGTCAGTTGCTCAATCTCCGTCATGACTTCGGCAATCTCGAACTTCAACCGCTGTGAGGTGGAGAGAACAGAAATACACTCAAGAGATCTGGAAAAGGGATCCATTGTACAAAGCCAAATACACAAGTAGGCCTATAAGTATAGCTTCTGTATTTTTAAATCGTATTTGAGTCCGTCCACGACGCACTGGATGCTCATTGGATGCTCACCTCGATGTCATCCAGCAGCTCCCTCTTCCTGCGTCGGATGTTGGACAGCTCGTCTCTCTCCTCGACAGACAGATCCTCCGGCACTGGAATAGATCACAGATCTAAGGATCAGTGGACCTACTCTCCCAGATTAGTGGTCTCGTTCTCACAGTGCATCTACTGTAAAGAGGATGCCAATCCCAGAAGGCATCAGCACAACCACCCCCCTGCTTCATACAAACATCACGGATACATATGAACCAGGTCAGCTGATCCACACTGTTACTATCTACTGTACGACCAAGATCTCAGAGGAAAGAGTGATGACATCCAACCATTTGCCTCTTTCTCTTGATTTTACCCAGTTTAGCTGAAACACATCAAAGCAGAAGCACACTCTGCTTAATTAACAAGAGAGGAGGAAAGACTGTCTTAATAATTCCACTTGAAAGTGATCCGCCCCTCCCCCCATCCTACGCTCAGAGGGATATTCTATTAATAAAGCCAATCCTGATTAAGTTTCCTTTCATTAAAAGGGAATTTGGTCAATGAACGCAACCTTCACCAACAAGACACAGCCCATGAGCCCAGTGGATTAGACCTAAGGAAGAGGGGGAGAGAGGAGAGAAAAGGAGGAGAGAGAGGAGAGAGAGAGAAAGAAGGATGAGAGGGAGAAGAAGAGAAAGAAAAAGAAGGAGAGAGAGAGAGGAAAGCCTGTGTGTGATCCAGCTTCATTAACCCAGCCAACAGCCAGATAACCGCCTACCCCTATTCCCTCCAGACCTTCCCCCAGAACAGTGAGCTGACATGGCCTTCAGAGTCTCTGTTCAACGTGTACACTTGCTACTGCAACACACAGAATCAGTGAGCTCTGTTTCTGATAAGAGGAAAAATGGGCCAATTAAAAGTGAATAAAGTCCTCGAGCTCCCACAAAATCCAGTCGTGATTTGTCCGTTTGTAACTGAAGACTTCTATGAGGTACCTTACGCTTCCATCAAAAACGTCAGAACACACAAGAGATCTGACAGATTTTGCAGGGTGACTGTGTGTTTGATGTGGGAGCATCACAGGTAGCACCAATGAAACCACATGGAGTATACTCATAACATGGTGTACAACTTCCTTACAAAAAGACAAATGGTTTCAACAACTTGATCCGACTCTAAGTAAAGCAGTCTAATGATGTGTACTGCTTATGTAAGGCAGTGCTGCCCAGGCCAGCCGGCAGGGCTGGACAGAGGGACACCTCAGGGGTTTCCTGCTGCTGACCTCCTTCACAATAGCAGAGGATGTGGACCAGAGTCACACTGACTGGACTTGGACATGGCTTGAACTTCACTGGCATGAACATGAAGTTGTTAATTAGCTCAGCTAACCTCGGGGGGTCCCTGGCCCTGCTTACACAACCAGTGACTGTGAACGCCTTGGGTGTGAAGAAAATAATTTGTTTCTTTTCTTGCGTTTTGGGTTCATCAGTTCATGTGTGACAATATGTAGTTACGCTGTTTTGTTTTGTTTTTGAGGGGGGGGGGGTGTTTATTGACATGTAAGGTGAGTGAGCGAGCGAGCGAGCAATATAGCCTCTGACTCAATGACAGAGAGAATTAGAGCTTAGGCACACACCTGATGCTAGTGACCAGTTCAAGAACATTGTTATCCCCCAATTAGTCATTCAGACTCCCCAAAACCATGCTGCCTTTTCTGACTCACCCAGAAGATGAGCCCACAATATGTGTGCAGTCGCATGCTGAGCAGGCCATATCTGAGAAACTAAGCAGGGTTGGAGCCACTGGGGTCAACCATGCCGGCTCAAACCAGACCAAAGCCTAGTCTGGTGGAATGTCTATTTCGAAGGATGATCTCGGTGAGTGACATCATCACTGTCAGAGCTAGACTGGACCTGGACAGAAACATCAGGTCTAACAGTGGCATTTGTTGTTTGTTAAGAGTGGTGAGTATATAAGTAGCTAACACTACTTTACTACATTACCTAATACGGTTTGGACATTTCGAGTTTGTAACATTAGTGATCGGTTTATATGGACTATCTCGAACAGATCACATACATACAGCTTTAAGGTGTGTGCTACTGACAATGGCAGTTACAAGGCTTGAATTTGCCTGCCATGACTGTCTAAATGGCCATATTGCTCATTATTAGCTACTAATCAGCCAAACAAATCCAGTCTTTCATTTGTGCCATGGATTAAGTACCTACGATATGGCAACATAATTATCTAAAGCCCTTTTGAGCGTTCTAGAACGTTCCAAAAACGGTTGAGCTGTAAGAAGTGTTTGAAGCCCAGGGTTGAGGGTGCAAATCGGCTGCCAAGGGTTTAAAACTCCAACATGTGCCCAACAGAACAGAAGCTCTGATCATGCCTCCCTTCTACCCCCCCAAAAAACAAATCCGCTTCAAAAAAAAACAAATCTCCCAAATCTCCTTTTAGGGCAATAAATCTCTAGTCCCTCCTCACACCCAAAACAACCAACTGTTCACCTACTGCAACTATGGAGCTCATATTGAGACTACACGCACACACAGACATACACATGCGCGCACACACGCACACACACAACACGGTTGACTAAGTTCATAATTGAGCAGAGCGTCTGAGAGAGGTCCTACAGTCTTGTCAAATCTTCCCTGGTTTGGTTATTCATGTACTTTGCCAAACAGTGCAGCGCTAAGAACGATGAGTATGTGAGTATGGAAGGCCACAATACCTCTTTTTCAAAGCCAACAAGGTCCATTTCAGTCACGTTCCAGCCAGGGGTTGACTGCAAAGTAATCCTGTTTTTAGTCGCAGGGGGATGACCCATTCACTCATCCCAGCTTGGCCTTGCCTGGCTGGGGCAACAGAGAAGGACTGAGTCCCTGAGCCATAGAATTCACCCCAATCCAGCTCACTTAACATGGGCCAGCTTCCCAGTTTCCTATCTTGTGATGGGCTCTGAGTCTGTAGCTGGGTAATACTCTGGAGACTGAGAGGGACCTCTGCCAGTACCTCTCTCCCCTGGAGCAGTAAGCCGAGGCAGGGAGGCTGTAGCTGAGACCCCTGCTCTTCTGGATCTCAGGCTCCTGGCCATCAGCTAGAGCCTGCTGCCCCCAATCCCTCTAACTGTATCCCACCCCAATACACACTCTTCACTACACACATGTACGGGCAATGCCAGCTGGCGTTAATCCCAACACACACACACACACATCTCCAGCCCTTAAGCTTTATCTGAGCATGGTGGTAGTAGCATAGTGCAAGTGAGATGGACCCAACACGCAGATGTTGCTGCTGTTAGGTCCCTCTCCTTCTCTAACGTGTCAGTGGAGCTGACCAACATACAGAGAGCATGCCAGCACTAACAACACCAGATGTACAATATTCTAGCCTTTTTCCTATTTTAAAAACACAACACAACCAGGCGGGCTGACCCTGGGGTTCATGTTTGGGACCTTAGAGGCATCATGTAAGTGTGTGTGTGTGGTTGAGGGGGGTAAGAGGGTGATATTGTTGTGATATTTCCAAGCCTGGCAAGAGAGCAAGAGATGTTGGAGGTAATATCTGGGGTCTTAACCACCCCTGGGGACCAAGAGAGGGATCGAGAGCGGAGTTAGACGGTCAAGCACTGATTGGATGGTTTAATCTGCTGTTTTAGGGAACCCCTAAACCAGCCCCCCAACCCCTCGGCCCCCTTCCCAGGACAAGGTCTGGGTACATCATGTCCTCCTTATATCGCACATCTGCTCAGTATCATGGGGATATCTCCATGTGATTAGATAAACACCTCATCCAGCAGGCTCTGCCCTATGCCCCAAGCACAGCCCTACTGCTGATTGCACCAGGAGATATGAAGCTGCTGATTCTGGCAAGCAGAAGTATGTCTGGTACCAAGCCCTGTGTGTGTTCTTCTGTGGAGGTCCTGGAAGTTGAGGCTTGTCCAGCCTGAAACAACACTGTCTTCGGTTTAACTGTCTGAGTCTCACAAGATCAGACCAAAGAAACTTCACATGAGTCAACACTGAGTTGACCCAAGTCACTTCAATTTTTTTTCACTGAGAACTTCTTCACTTCTGACCAGGGTGAGGGTCTTTCTGCAGTTGTGTGTTAGTGACGGTAGCAGCTAGACACACTGCGGCCCCTATCAGTATACGACCGCAAGTTCTCCACCAATGAAAACACAACAAAATACAACAAAATAACCTAAAAACCTAAAGTGAGGGTTCTAGTGCCTGGTCAACTAAACCCAAGAAAGGAAACCGAGAGAGCAGTTCCAACCCAACAGGTCTAGCCAAGACACACACACACACACATCTCCATCTTTCTATCTGCTATCTATTGTCTTCTTCTCTTTCCTGTTCTTGTTTTTGACCCCACCCTAGTCCCCATCCCTTTCTCTCTCTACTGTTCTCATTCAATTACTCACAGACAATGGGATGTGGGCTACATGTGATTCAACAGAGATCTTCCACAGAGTGCTAGTCTGACAGTGCTAGTCTGACAGTGCTAGTCTGACAGTGCTAGTCTGACAGTGCTAGTCTGACAGTGCTAGTCTGACAGTGCTAGTCTGACAGTGCTAGTCTGACAGTGCTAGTCTGACAGTGCTAGTCTGACAGTGCTAGTCTGACAGTGCTTGTCTGACAGTGCCAGGCAGTGTAACGACAACAACATGTTGTCCCCACTACCATGGCGATGACAACAACCTGGGAACTTGGGAAGCATCTCCAGCTATTCATAATCAGGTCCACATTCAGCCTTTCTTCCTTCCTTCTCTAGGGCTCTCATTTGACCTCCAGTCCTTCATGTATCTTGTCTCCTTCCCTCTTACTCCGTCTTCCTCCTCCAGACACTTGTGTACTACACTTCTTCTGCCTCCCTCTATCCCTGTCCTTTTTTTATTTCACAAAACCAAGTATGCTGCCAAAGCCAGCCCTAGAGCAATGTGTGTGCATGTGTCTGCGTATGTGTGTTTGTGACACTAATCTCCCAATGTTGTCCTGCAAAACACTGTAAACATATCTTCTTAACTGTAAAAATGAAGTGCATTCTTTTCTAAATCTCCACTAAGCTCTTGAACAACGCAGCATGGTAGGGCCCCCGCAAACTCGACATGGAACATCTCAAATCAACATCAAGAACACTGAGAATTATGCAGAAAAGAACTGGACCAGACCTTGGTTCAGTCCAAAACTAAACAAAAAAGTCCCATTTGAAGAGGATGGACGTCACACCTTACGTAAAGAATCTTGGCATTAAACAAAAACAAATACCGATAGGCGAAGGTAACCTACTAACCCCACCAAGGATTCTCCTCCTCAGACCAGACTAACACCAAACTACCTCTGTAATGTTAACCTCAATCCTTCAGGAGAGCCATCATCTCTGAGAGAAAGAGAGAGAGAGAAAGAAAGAGAGAAAGAGAGAGACACCTGGTTGGGAACCAGAAGCTGCTGTGGTCCATCTATCCACCACCTGTTTGGAGCCTGCCAGCCAGCCTGAGGCCCAGGAAAAGCTCCAGCAGCCCACAGTGTGCCACTAATGACTCCCTAATGGCCTCCCCGCCTCCACCCTCCAGCCACAACAAAGATGGTGCCCCAACCGTAAAACTCCCTCATACATCTTCAACCCAGTAGACTCCAGAAAACCACAAATGTTGGAAGGGGGAGGGGGTTCTGGTCCCTTAGTGTTCCTCAGGATGACCTTGAAATCGATGTGTTGATAGATAAAGCAGCTTTGTCATTTGTCTAGACAGATAACTTCTACATGAACAGTAGCATTTCTTTTCTAGGTAAGAGGTACAACACAAGACATCAGAGTCAAGATGCCTGTTTCAGATAAGCAATGTCTTTTAACACACCACCTTACTAGCAGACTTCTACCAACAAACACAACCACACACTTACACATATGCAACACACAGATGCTCGCACGCACACACACGCGCATATACCAAGCGCAGAAAAAGAATGGAAGGAAGGGGGGGGTTTCCATTTGGCTATTCCCACGGTCAGATAGATTAGAGTGTTGAGAGAGGTTATCAGAATTTTGACACACTGGCAGGTCAAACACACACACACACACACACACACAAGCACAGACAGCACTTAAAAACCTCCATTCACATAAGCTTCCCCCACTCCCAATTTCTCCAACAGCAAAGGCAAAGCTGAGATGCAGTGACGAGACTGAGTAGGATATCTACTCTTTTTCAGCCTCCCAGTCAGCATCATCCAGCAGCTACCTGGCCAACAATCTGGCCAACCAGACTCTTTCCATTACTGCTTCCCCGTTCCCATTCTGCAACCACACCATCGTTCTAAAAATAGGACTGAAGCAATACAAGCACTTGTGATTTACAGGCCGCTGCTGCCTAGCATGTAAACAGCAGAGAGGAGATGAGCTCCCTACTCCTGCAGACCTTGTAAACACACAGCACTCGAGTCCATGTATTAGTCCGATCATTCACACTAGCCTAGTTTCCCCAGCAATGCCTGTGTTCGGTTCTGATGGGTTACCATAGTCAGTCAGGTAAGACCGATAGCAGACAGACAGAGAATCAGTACTAGTCAGTGACTAATAACCTCAACCCATTCTAATCCTTTGTCATCACATCCTTCTGTTGGTTCTTTTTCCATGCTGTTTAGGAAGATGATGCAAAACAAATGATTGACTGAACAACTTTGACCATATGTTGCATGCTGACGCACACATACCCTGGCTGCTGGGCATATTGCAATACATCGGATGTCTGAAAGAAGATTTGAGATAAGTATGCTAGCATATGCAATTTGGGTTTTGTGCGTGAGCGTACACATGTGTTTTCTTATTGTTCATCACCATAAAGTGCTGCACATAGTATTTTCCATGCTCTTATCACAGTTGTCTAATTGACACACACACACACACACACACACACACACTGTCGGACTGATATGAATCAGACTCTTTCAAAAAATATAAGAATCTACTAATACCCATCAAATAACTTGCATCTGTTTCATCATGTTCCATTATTAATTTCCCATCCACTCCATCATCTATCTTCAAAGATAAGCAGTGTATCAACAGGGATTTGTCGTCCGCACATCAGCACACCACACCGACATGCTCAGTGCTACATTAATCCCATCAGTAATGAGTCACTGTGTGAATGTAATATGAAAAACTGCTACCCAGTCCCAGTGACATTTACTGAGTGTTGAAGATGTTCCTTTCCTTCACCCACAGGCAGTTGAGGGGGTTGTCTTGGGGGGGGGGTGAGGGGGGTTAGATCAACAGGATGCTCTGGTGGAGAGCTGTAGATAGGAGCAGGCTCCTGCCCACCCTGCCTGCATCTGCTAATCTCTCACGGTTTAACTGCAAAATCACTCGCTTAGAGACGTTGTTTACACCACATTAGAATGGTCTTTCCCAGACCCAACTTGGTAGAGAAGATAACCCAGTGTGTGTGTGTGTGTGTGTGTGTGTGTGTGTGTGTGTGTGTGTGTGTGTGTGTGTGTGTGTGTGTAAGAATGTGGATTCATTGGAGTTCCACTACTTCTAAACTGAATATCTGTTCTTCTGAAGACCATCCGACCGCAATGTCCGTTTCTGTAGTAAAAAGGATGCAGTTATCTTATCAATTTCACCCGTTTAGGGCTTTTGGCGACCACTCAACAAGGACTTCGTGATAGTGAAAATAAGCGCAAAGCTTTGAGAAAACTTCAAAGTGTTGCAGCGCTACATCAAACAGAAGACGCCTGACACTGCGGCGTGGATTTTCCACAGACAATTCTCAGAGGGTAGTACTGTAGCCCGCACACCATCATCATAAGCATCAGTTGTTCCTTTTGATGGGGACATGACCAGTCCCTAGATCCTACTGGATATACGTGACAACCAAATGTTTTCACTGCAATATAATAGGATATATTTTAAACAGCTCGTGGAATCCCATCAGTACTCTTGGAAACTCTGTCAGGTAGCACCATGAAGACATACTGTACATTGGATACACTGTAGTGCCTGTGACTCGGCTCCCGTGCTCAGCAGCATTATTTCAACCGCTGTGTAGCCTACACAGCTTAGGTTGGCAGAGGGGGTTGTAGCGATTCATCAATATAGGTCGACTCACCGTGATTGTCTTCATCCATATTGAGCATGTAGCGACCACGATAAATCCAGGAAACGGTGTGCTCCGTACAGATATCAAGCTGGATTAATTTATTTCAACCGAAATAATCGGCAGTTGTTTTATATTTTTGCTACCAAATAAATGTGCAATGCACACGAAAAATGCAAACGCATGGATCAATTAAAATATATTCTTAATAAGCAGTACCGTATCAACGTAATTTAACACAAAAATCTTAATCTACAGAACGTTTTAGAGACAGGATCAAATGCGACTAATATCCCTCTTCTGGCTCAATTGAATCTACAGTGAACATACTCCACTCTCCGATGCGATGGCAACGCTTATGGTACGTCATCTCTATGCCCCTCCCACTCCAGGCAGCCCCCGTCAATACTATACATAGGCAACTCATTGTGTTCAGGTGCCTGTCTTAACTGCACTTTGGAGTGAATGTATGTCGTGTGTGTAAAACATAAATTGGTTTCATGTTGAGTAGACTCTAGATGGAAGGCTATTCGATGGATTCTGTTATGTTTATGGCTTTGCTCTTCGAGGTGTGATTGAGCAGCCAGTATCTCAGATGATACTTAAGAGTGAGGGATACAGTATGTAGACAAATTGGTACTGACCTAAACACCTACCTACCTTAAGCTGCATAGTTTGTTTAGTTTAACAAATGAACAATTCACCGCTTTAGGGAGTGGTGTATTTATACCGCCCAAGTTACATCATTTCCATAACCAACATGACGATATCTCGGGTTGTTCCTAACATGAAGGGAGTTCCTCAGAGTTCCTTCCTGTATCCTTTGGCTAAACCATCACATCCCAGCATATGGTGACTTCAGAATACTTCAAGACTTCTGAGGATCCAGTCACACACCTGCACAGTCATGACCTCACAGCAGTAGATCTGTGACTCATGTATTAGCTCATATTAGCTCTCAGTCCAGAGATCCTGGTGGTTCAAGGGAGTGTTACTGATTGTTCCGCTGCTTCAAGGGAGGGATCATCATTGTAGCGGTTAGAGAAGCCCTCCACCCAGTCCAGCATCCTCCTTTTTGTCCATACTGTTCTCTGTCCTTCCTCCACTACATTTCACACACACACACACACACACACACACACACACACACGCACACACACACACCCTCACACAGCCTCACACACACATTCACAAAGCTGTGCATAATTCCTTGGATTCCCTCCACAGTATTGGAGTTCTTCAACAATCAGAAGGGAGTTGCCGGCTGCACAGCTCATGCTGGCCGCCATGTCATAGTGAGGACAGGATACCATGACTGCAGTACAGGAACATCATGGACACCAGTCAACCTCTGATTAGTTTCATTTATTTATTAGCATATGATATTGCTGGTATTTGACATGGAATGTGAATGTGTGAATATACCATGTACAATAACTTTCAACCATTTATTTAATTATTAGATGTCTCTAATTTATATTATGGTTGAATGTAGAATTGCCACAGGGTATACACAAACACCCAAAAATACACATCACATTTGATGGTAGAATGTTTTAAAACACAAATAAAGAAAGGATCATAACTGAAGTCCTTCCAATTTCTATATCATTTTACTAGCCATGCACCAAACACATGAAATCAAGAATAAATTACAAAGAATGATGCAGCCTCTTGCTTTGAAGATGGGTATAACTCAGCCTAAAAGAGGCAGCAAGGCTATCACATAGAAAACACTTGTCAACACTTTTCCTAGAATAATAAATGACTGGTCTCAGGTTTGGCTGTTTTATCTCGCAGGGCTGCGGGGGTAAACATGTAGACACCACTCAGCTCATTTTAGAGCAGACGTTTCGTTTCAGAAAATGAACAGGGGGCTCTGTAAAGCCTTTCTAATAGGCCTTGTAATGGGTGCGACCTCCACGAGCCTGGAGCAGAGAGGAATGACAAACAGGAAGTTTTTATAACATATTCATGACCCTATCGTGTAAATTGGAGCGCACTTTAGCATCTGCTTTGGTTTACAGATAATGTGAAGAGAGGAGACCGTCTGTGTCAACTGACATTGTGGAGCATATAGGGAGAGTCACTTTACAGAGTGAGACAGCCTCTTTCACACATTAAATCAAACCACAAGATTAGTCTTGTGCCCCTTCCCCCTGCTATTTATGTCACTCTGTTCTTCTCTCTCTCTCTCTCTCTCTCTCTCTCTCTCTCTCTCTCTCTCTCTCTCTCTCTCTCTCTCTCTCTCTCTCTCTCTCTCTCTCTCTCTCTCTCTCTCTCTCTCTCTCTCTCTCTCTCTCTCTCTCACTCCCACTCACTCACTCACTCACTCACTCTCTCTCTATTTCTCTCTCTATTTCTCTCTGTCTCTTTCCCTCATTCGCTCACTCAGGGACACATCTGGACTATCTCACTAAACAGCAATGTCTGCCTCTAATACAGAGGAAAAACATGGGGCTTTCTGATGCTCTGAGGAATTATTCGCAGGGGAGACCAGAGGAGAGAGCAGAGAGGAGATCCGACAACGGTCTTCAGCCACAACACACAACTATTCAGTTCAGTCTCCTCTTCTTCCTCTGTAGGATATAGGGAGATTCTATGCTCTCTTTCACTCTCCCGCTGTAACTCGCTTTCTCTAATGGCCTTCTATCAGTCTCTCTCACACACCTACAGTCATACTGCTGAGTGCACACCCACACATTCCTACACAGCCAGGAAAGCAGGGGGCTCTGGTTTGGGGGAATGATTTCCTGTGTTGAGAACAGATATCCTGTGTGGGACAGGAAGCTGCAACGTTTCTCTGCCTCTCCTCCCTGTCACAGTCTAAGGAGGAGACCAGAACAGCACTCTTCATCAGACACAATGGCATGCCTATTCCTTTAAACAATAGGACAAACGTAATGGCTTTCACTAAACATTCTTCCCATTGTTGCTAGATTACGGGAGAACATACAAGCTCAGGTTTTTGAGACGGCGAATCTGAATAATTTTTGCAAGCTGCGTATTCTCACACAAACTGATTTTACAGTAAGTTCCTAGGCCTAACCTATCTTACATTGGACAAGCCCTGCAGCTTTCTTTCATCAGATTCAATGGAGTTTTAACATTTGCACACTCATCTACCTTCCTCCTTCATCGACTCAGACCCATTAAGTAAGACATATGGATGCTCGGTTCCCAGTCGCAATCAGAGAAAACAAATGCACGGATCCCCTCCATGTTCCGCTGGAGGCTTTGGGCCTCTCTTGGTAGCATATGTCTGTCAGATTAAGGCGTGGGCCAGGCCGCGGAGGAGGAGAGCGAGAAAGCGGGTGAGGGCTGACCGAGTTAACCGGGGCCGTGGCGTGCAGCTGTGCAGTCATATATAATCATCTTTATCTGCCATCACTCTCTCCCTCTGCGCTGGGGGTGCTAGCTTACTGCAACAACACCTAACCCCCCTCCCCCAACCCTGATGGCAAGTCAAGTGAATGACGCCCTTTTAGAGTCTCCTCACACTTCAGCTTTGACTGGAAGCCTATGCTCTCTGTCGTTCCTCATAGGTCTCCTCTGGTTGTCCCGACCTCATGTGTATTTGTGCCAATAAAAATGAAATGCAATATGGATTCCATTTAGGTCTGTCATCTGTCTGAGTTTTTGGGGCTCTTTGTGTATTGCAACTATAGTGTATGTATGAAGATGATACACAGTATATCTTCAGCATGGAGACAGATCCACTCAACAATTTTTGTCAAACTGAAGTTTTCTGTGGCGCATGTTACAGTACACTTGTGTGAACTGTTAAAACATTCACTGACCCATGAGACTATAATGAGGGTCATCATGCCAAGAGCCAACTGGCTGAGCTACAGTCATCCATCTGAGAATTATTAAATAGAAGGATGCATATAACCAATGTTACACTTGACAATTCTCTCTCCCATTTCCTACCTCCTCCTCACCCCCCACCCCTTACCCCCCACCCCCCGTCCTTCCGGGAACAGTTCCGGAATGTCCCCCTGATTGTTCCTCTCAGTGTTGCTGCATGCCCACGGTAGCAGAAACATCAGGTTAGATTGCTGTATCAACATGAATCATTGACAGAGATCCAAACCCAGCAGTTTCCTGCAGTCAGCAGGCTTGTGGAGCGTTCTGACATATTACTGAAGAATGTTTCTTTCTGAGAATACAGTGAGTCAGTCAGAGACACCACAGATGACAGCCTGTCTTGTTCCCCATCCCTGATAAGCCCCCCTAATTAGATCTGCACTGGAGTCTTCTCACTCAAATGTTTGTGTTTACGCACAACTAGAATGTTCCTGGATGTAGGACATGTGACAGCACACACCCTTTCATTGACTATCCTGGAGCCCTGTATCAAACCAACACACATGATCATGCACAAACACACACACTCACACAGCTTCCTTCCTCACAGAGGGTGGCAGAGGGTGAGGTAGTCTGTACAGGGAAGACAGGGAGGGAGGATGGGAGGGAGGGATTAATGGAAGGATGGATGGAGGAAGGGAGAGTGAGCAAAAGATGGGAGTAGTAGAAATAAAAGATAATGGAAATATTTCCTTCTTGGAACTATTGATGAAAACTGGCAACCCAATGTAGAGCCTTGCTTACTTTACTGGTAATATTTAGTAATAATGACGGATTGCTGATGGTTTAAAACTTTCATGTGAATATGTTTGTGTCATGTATTAGACTCATATACATATAGCCATGGGTTGGGTGTTAATTCCATGTATCCCAAGATTTCTACAAATGGATTTGACTTTAATCACTAAGGGATTAAAGTAACAGAATGTACACTTAAGTACACAAGTGACAATACATATCCGTCCACTGACTATCTTTGAGCTTCTTCACTCTGTGGCAAAACCTACAGTACACACACACAGGACTTCCTTCCTTTCACAGACAGTTGGAGAGGGTGAGGTGGTTGGTCAAGGGGAGGGAAGGAGAGGTGGTGGGGAGGAAAAAGAGGAGATGGGGGACATCCTTCCTCCTCTGTTCCAGAAATTCTGGTTTAAAGGGGAAACCTTTGACCCAGAGTAAAGTCTGTTTGGACAACTCCCACCTCCTCTGTACTGTGATGTATCATGTTTGCCGGTAAAGACTGGGCAGATTGGTGTTTGTTTGAACGGTTCTGTTTCTGTAACATAGACATAGAACCAAGTGTTTCTGTTTGTAGGTACTGGAGTAAAATTCTATACCATTAAGAAATCTTCCCACAATGTCCCATATTTAGCTTGTGTGCATTTGGGATACTGAACTGTGACACCAGTCCACATTCCAAAGTCAAAGTCAGAAGTACCAGGTCCATCTCATTGTAAACAATATCAGAGGATCCCTGGAAGAGGTCCCTGACGGTAGAATTTCTAATGTGAAGACAACATCTGTGAAGACAACACTGAGGATTCATTGTGCTACAGAGCTTCAAAGTGATGACACAGCTGCAACCATATAACGAACAGCTGGGATTTAGTCAGCAAGGACAGACTAAAACATTTGGAAGAAATGCAGTTCTTTATTATTCTCTACCTAACGGCTTGCTAACCAACTCTTGCATAGAATTTCACGGAAAATCCATTTGATGTCCCATATGAGCGGAGCTAAGTGAGCCCCATCATATCTAATGTATCATGTTTCTCTCTGTGGCTACATGGGTGTATAATTGATCTGGAGATCAGCAGAGGAACAGCATGACAGCTTTGGTAGAGGCTGCTGAACGGGTTAGTAATGTCACTTTGTTTACAGTACTTACTGTTGGGACCTTACAACCTGCACACCCTGGATTATACAAATGATCACACATGTACACAGATAATCACACACATTGACAAATCAGAGTTCACCTTAAAAAAGGAAAGGATTGCACATGCAGTATTTTCTCTGTACCAGGGATGCAGATCACAGTGCATCTCCATTCCCATGTACTTCATATGTGTGTATGACTGCTGCCCTAATGACTCTGTGGATAGCATGTTTATCTTGCAGTAATCTCTCTCCTATGCTTTTAGCCCCTGCTAAATGGGGTTGTTTATCCTGTTAATGTGTCTTTCCACTGAAAATCCCTCAATAAAATAATCTTTCTTTTATGTAAAACATGAAATGTGTGTGTGTGTGTGTGTGTGGGAGGGGGGGGGGGGCAGCTGTCTTTGAGCAGTAGGGGGAATGGAGTAATGAAAAGTTGCCATGAAGATGTTATTAATCAATAATAAACGTGTACATTTTATATTGTGATAGATGAAGAAAATTTAAAGGATTCCAAAATCACCTTTACATACACCTTTTTGACGATACTATGTTATACGCACCTATTGTAATTATTTTCCTACACCAGTAAACCAAATGAGGGAATACTGCGCCCTTGTGTTGATAAACTGAACTGTTGAGAATCCCAATGCCATCACATTGTCACTAGGTGGCGTTGCCCAACATTCCTTAAAATATCCACGGAAATGACTTGCATGGACTTGGAACGTACAGCTTCCGTTGTGTAAGGGCGTTTTTTCATCTTAGCACCATAATTTTTTGGGGTGGTGGCTTCTTGTTTCACAAGTTTTAATTCCACCAAGGTAGAGTTCAGGAGAAAGACCCGACGGTTTATCCATAAAACATTATTTTAAAACTTTTGTTCCTTAGTCGAGACTTCAGCACCGGCTTTCCCTGTGTTCCTCAAATAAGTTCACGCAACAAAAGAGTGGTTTGCCAGTGGTGGTGTGCGCTAACAAGCTAACCAGGCGAGAACGAGCTTACCCTACTTTAGCTAGCTAACTCGCTAGCTCCAGAGAGGTTTCCAATGCAGGCCATCAAGTGTGTGGTAGTAGGGGACGGGTAAGTTGAATTAATATTTTCTCAAGCATACCATTAATGACCTATGTGATTGTACATTTGACACAAAATAAGGTAGTTTATTGGTGGTATACATGACTTTCACCCAGTCTCGGTAGCTAGCTTTGTTAGCATGGCTTGCCTGCTAATACTAACGCTAGCTCAACTATTAACAACTTCAACTTGTGTATGAGCGACATGCTTGCTGGCCTAGTAATATCGAGCGAGTTCCGCATAGTTAAATTTTTTTGTGATTTTGATGTGATTTCAAAAACATGATTCATTACTTGTGTTGTTTGTCAACTAATAATCACACCACATTGGTTGCTACTCCCACTTTAAACTGTCGGCTATTCCTTTCGTAATTTTAAATGAAGGTGTCTCATAATCACTGTCTATCCTTCCATCTTCCTCAAGTTATGCTATTGCACGCAGGATACTTTTCCTATGCTTTGGAATATGTGTTTGATTAATTAGGACACTCCAACAGTGTGTACCAGGCTTTGCCATGACCAGCATTGCAGATCTGAGGCTGAATGTAAACAAGCGGTGGTGAATGTTGTGTGCCATGGTCTGTTAATGGTACCACCATGGGCCTATTGAAAAGGGAACCCCCAGCATGGCAGACATGACAAAGCTCCCTTCAGTCAGTATCTAGAACAATGAGAAGACAGGCTAGGGGATTGTTTCTTAAGTTAACCATCCAGTGAATTCAAACTGTTCATAAACTGTGTGTATTGGTGAGACTTCTTACAAATCAGGACGTGTACACAGTATTTGTAACTGTGCGATGACTAACAGTTACACTCAGCTCTTGTTTTCGTTACGAGTCTGATGAATTGAAAGTAAAAGTATTTTCCCTCCCATTTCACCACTTCTCTTATACTCTTTTGCCTCTCTTTCTTTCTTCCAGGGCTGTGGGTAAAACATGCTTGCTCATCAGCTACACCACCAATGCATTCCCTGGAGAGTACATCCCCACAGTGTAAGTGTGCACTCAACATCCTGAGATTGACATGACGAGTCAGTCAGCAGATAGATGGACGCCAACAGATAGCTGACTGTGCTGAATCCTTTCCGACATTAAAAGAATGCAAACAGGGACCTCCTTAATTTATTATTGAATCTGCAAGGATCCATAAATCATTTCAATAGATCAATGTCTTCTGTCTCATTCCTATTTATAAGTGGCCTTCATTTCCTGGTAAGCTGTTAATCACATCTACTTGATAAACCTGTTCTAACCAACCACTTATTTTCTCCTCCCAGCTTTGACAACTATTCTGCCAATGTGATGGTGGATGGTAAACCAGTGAACCTGGGTCTCTGGGATACAGCAGGACAAGAAGACTACGACAGGCTCAGACCTCTGTCTTACCCGCAGACGGTATCTACACACACACACACACACACACACACAGACCATGAATCATGCACAGGCCAGGCTCTATAAGGGCTGGCAGTGTATGTGAGGGGGTTTATGACTGCCCTGTGTCGACACACATTCCCTCCACAATAGCTGGCGATGGGCAGGGAGGAGGTGAAAGGAAGCTCTGTTTGAGTGGTCTTGGCAACCCTCAACCTATGAGTAGAGAGGAACCGTTAGTCAGGCCAACATTGTTCGCTTGATCAGTAAATAAACTCTAGTGATATGTGGTGACTGCTGATTGTGGAGTGGGGAAAGGTATAGAATCTGTTATTGGGACCTGTTTAGAGCATTTCTGGTCATCATTGGTTCGCCCCTCAGTTATATTGAGCTGATGTTGTTCTCTCTCCAGGATGTCTTCCTGATCTGCTTTTCTCTCGTGAGCCCTGCCTCCTTTGAAAACGTCCGGGCTAAGGTGAGGCCATCGCCCCTGTTGTGGTTGGTTTCATGTCCCTTCTATGTGAAACAGTTGAGGTCTTGTGATTGCCTTGCCTCTTCTGTACTGACCGGACTCTCCTCCCGTCTGCCTGGCCTCTGTGCAGTGGTACCCTGAGGTGCGTCACCACTGCCCCAACACGCCCATCATTCTGGTGGGCACCAAGCTGGACCTGAGGGATGACAAGGACACCATCGAGAAGCTGAAGGAGAAGAAGCTGTCCCCCATCACCTACCCCCAGGGCCTGGCCATGGCCAAAGAGATCGGTCAGTATTGTCATAATACAGTCTGGTTTCTAGGGCAGGGCAACGTCATGGAAATGTCTTATATGCTAGTCTATTGAAGTGCCTTTAATGGACCTGTATGAATACAAATTGTTTTAGTCCAAAACCCTTGAACGTGTCTGCTTCATGAATAAATGTAAAAGTGTCCTTTTTCCCTATGTAACTGTAAACATGTTTATCGTTGTTAATAAGGAAAACCTAAGAAGGTAAATATGGTTAATTTGCAATGTCTTTCTATCTCTCTGACCCTCTCCTCACCTCATCTGTTCTTAGGCTCTGTGAAGTACTTGGAGTGCTCAGCCTTGACCCAGCGTGGCCTTAAAACGGTCTTTGATGAGGCCATCAGGGCAGTGCTCTGCCCCCCGCCCGTCAAGAAGTCCAAAAGGAAGTGCAAGATCCTCTAATGAGCCTTGGTACGGGAAGTGGAAGGAATGCTGCTGCAGTCTGAGCTCACCTTTTGGAAAGGAAGAGGGTGGGGTGTTTCCTGTAGTCCCATGTCAAGTTCCCCCCCTCCCTCCCCTCCCCTCTAGGTTAGTTCTGAGAGAGCTGGACACGGTTAACGTCATGGAGCAATCACTACAGTTCCTTTAATTGGCTGGATGGGTCATCCATCTTGGTGTCTTTCCACTGTTGTCAGATCCAGGCTAGTGTTTAGGGGGCAAAGGGTCAGTTGGAGACAGGAAGAAGAGGGAGGATTCTACAGAAGGATGTGTATTCCTATGTTATATTTCTGTGTCGAATTGTAATAATTACTACTTAGATATGATTGATTTTTATTCTGCGATCATAGAACTAACTCAACTATCGACTCAAGGAGGAGCGGGAAACATCAGTTTCCCTACACTAAGAAATTCCTGCTGCCTTCTAGTTTTACTCCCCCAAATCTTTTTTTCCTTTTTTTGAATTATTTTTCCAAGAAGATTTTTAATCAATTGCTCATCTGTTTCAGTCTCTTTCTCTTAATGAGCCCACTTTGTTTGTTTACAGACTGTAGTTGAGGTGTTGCCAAATGGATAACTGTCATCTTTGTGTAGTTGCTCTATGTACATTAAATGTAATAATTATACTGTCTTTGTCCCTTCAGAGTTCTCTTCTGAATACCATATGACCATCTCAAAGTGACAGTTAAATGAATAACTTCTAAACTCTAAATGAAATTGTCGCCAAGTTCTGTAATCATTCTCTCAAGTAAATTCTGATCAAAAAGCCTTTTTCTGGTACAATTGAAGTTAATCTATCACAGTAAACTATTTTAAACAAAACTGATTTGAAGTTGGTATCATATTTTGAGACAGTTTTAAAGGTTATCCACTGATTTATTCACTAATAACCTACAGCA
The DNA here is from genome assembly GCF_054491055.1 of Hypomesus nipponensis. Lineage (NCBI taxonomy): Eukaryota > Metazoa > Chordata > Actinopteri > Osmeriformes > Osmeridae > Hypomesus > Hypomesus nipponensis. Next base: position 8,977,116 of record NC_140373.1, on the reverse strand, counting down.
GGCTTCAACCCCTCTCGCTCCATTTAATGTAGACAGCCAGTATTTCATGCACTAGCGCAGGTCTACAGAAGTGCTGTGAGTAGATTATAGATCAGTCCAAATCAATATAGATCCCTCTGGTTACGGTTTTCATGTTTTGTGACGGTTCATGTACATGCTGTACCATACCAATCCTACATAATGGAGTCATCAATCATGGATCATGTCTGTGGTGGCTAGTTTTTACAGCCCAAGGTACTTGCATGGGGTACTCAGCGTTCTTTACTCTCACATTCCTTTAACCAGCAGACCTGGCCGGGCACAGCAACTTGTAGTCTCTTCTGTTCCATTTCTAACTTCAGAGTTAAAATACATTCTGATGTTGGCTTCTTTTTACTCGGAATAGTTAGGCGATGGGATTACAGTGTGATGCTGAGTATCACAATGTTATCGTCAACGTTTTCCTGTCTTGTCTTCACTGATTAACTAGATCTAAGAACAATGTTTGAACTCTCAGAACCTGTATATGGCCAATGTCTTGATATACTGTAGCGTCTTAAGTGCTGTAGGAACCATAATCATTAGATCGGTGACTTGCTACTGTACTGGTGATTATTCTCCCAAGCACACCAGCTGTCATGAACTGTGATCAAAATGTGCAGGACTTTTAATCTTCACCCTTGAGAAACTGCAGCATTCGGCAATGTTGTAGAGGCACAAAGAAAATAACATTTTTCATTTTATTTGAATAGTATATTATAATCTGTAGTGTTATTTGTTTGTTTTTTTAAGCAAATAAATTCACAGAAATGCATTGGTGGTTTGTCTTTCCCACCCTATTTGAATATAAAATGACATTTATCACAGCACCGTGTTGTGGCCATTCCCATTTCAAATTCCGTATTGGGGCATCCACCTCTTCCTGCCTGGCTATGCTACAGCTTCCTCTGCTGTTCCCATTGGTCAAACACAAGTTTGGCAGACACAGCATCCTGTACCCCCATCCCTAGGTGAGAGAAAGACTGCGTTAGTAGACCCTGGGAGGGACAGGATGAGAGTCATGGGATGGCAGGTTGATGGCACCTACCTAGGGATTTAAACACGGTGGTCTTCTTTCTGTGGGCAGGTTTGTTTCCATTAAGAACTTCTCCCAGCTCTGCAAACACTTCAGCCTGGAGATATAAGACAGCACCTGTCAGGTTGTTGCTGTTCTTATCCCAAGTAACACCACTGCAGTTACTGTGGTAGCATCGTAACACATGGATAGGAAATAACACTCCCTCAGTATGACAGAAAGAAGTACTGGCAGACACGCATGCTAAGAGAGGAGGGACTGACCCCTGACAGGATGACGTCCCCAGACTCTGCCGTCGCTCCCTCTCTGCTGTCCACATAAACCACTGCTGCCCTCATCAAATCATCGTCCAGCTCTCGCCAGTCTGGTCTGCAGGCTCCCACCGCTGACACACACACACACATCTCAAATAGCTAGCACAGTGCTAACACTGGGAGTGGGAGGCAGGTGGCTGAGCAGTTAGGGAATCGGACTAGTAATCTGAAGGTTGCAAGATCGGTTCCCGGCCGTGTCTTAATGTCCCTGTACTTACTGTAAGTCGCTCTGGATAAGAGCGTTTGCTAAATGTAAATGTAACACATTCATACGACAGCTCCTACTGGACTCCTAGTGCACACTGATAACAATGCACATTGTTTACAGTAGGAAAGACCAAACCCCTACGACTGCCTTCCCTCACCTGCCACGTGTGCCCCTGGTTTGACCCACTTCCCGAGGAGGACCGGTTCAGTCGCACGGGTCACAGTGACTATGACGTCTGCCCCTCTCACAGCCTCCTCCACACAGTCACACACTGACACAGCACCATCCACGGAGCTGGCAAACTTTGCTGCCGTCTCTCTCCTCGGGCTCCACACACGCACCTGACACGGTCATGGTAAACACACCAAATTACATGTATTCATTCAGCAGACGCTTTTATCCAAAGCGACTTCCAAGAGAGAACTTTACAAAGTGCATAGGTCACTGATAATAACAAGAAGATAGCCCCAAAGCATTGTGGGTAGCCAAAACAAGAAGCACACATTGTGAACAACCAAAAAATAGGGTTAGGGAAGAACCATAAGAGCATGTAGTTAAGCAAGTTACAATTAACAGTTTAACAACAGTTACAACAGAAACAGATACAACAGTTTAAATCAGTTCCCACTAACCAACAAGAGCACAAGTCTCTAAGCAAGAGTCATTGTGATCCTTGAGGAAACTAGCATTGTATTCAGCAGACCATTCCTAAGTACCGTTGTAAATTATAACAACTTCTAGTGATACACTTACTGTATAGTACAGTAATTTACCTTTTATGTACTTCTACCTTCATTTTTTCCCTTTTTTAAAGTGTTCTTTCAACCTCATTACCTCCCTGAAGGAGAAGGTTTCAGTGAAGACCTGGTAGTGGCTGACAGCCTGGTGACCTGCTCCCAGAATGGCCAGCACCTCAGACTGCCCTGGCATCAGCAGCTGGACAACAGAACACATTCCATGACATTAAAACCACAATTCCAAATACCAGTAAGTTCCAATATCAACACTAAGGTACAGTAGGCTATTTCATTGCTAAATAAATTAAATGAAAAAGTAGACTGGGCTACACAACATTTACAAATAGAAATTATTTGAAAAAAAGCCCCATAGCTAGAAAATAAAAACATGTGTTTGTATACGTTATGGAAGTGATGATAAAATGAGTCAGGAGTTGGAAGGTGTAATTACCTTTGCAGATATAGCAGATAGTGCTGCTGTCCTTTTGGCAGTAATCACATCTCCATTTATAACCTAGACATGAAAACCACTTTACTGATTCTCCCAAAACGTATTTCTGGTGCAATAATCACTTACGACATCTGATCTCGGAAATCAGGCATATTAGTATGTACACTCACAGCTTTCAAATTACCATACTCGGGATCAAACACCAGTACAGTTGCTTGGGTAGAGGGCAAAGTTGAACCGCTTTCTCTTTTGTAGAAGCACACCATTTTAGTGCATAAGACGTCTTCATGTACCATGTATGCTGGCATTAGACCCAAAAATCTGTCAACAATCATTCGTTACTGACCAGTTAAATTCTGATTTACATAAGGACGTTACCATTAGTGGAACTGCTTTAGCCTACCCATTGTATTTATGTAGCGGGATCACGGTGCGTACGGGCTGAATTAACTCATCGCTGTTCCGTTTAGAGAACTTCCCCATCGCCACTTCCAGACGGGGAATAAGGTCTTTGTAAAGCAACAGACTCTCCACCTCATCCTGCTTTATGACAGCTGGCGAGTCAGCCATGTCCATCACGTCCAGCCACCACGAAGGCGCGTGTTTGAACCGATTAGTGATGTGTCGTTTGTGAACGATTCGTTCATTTTGAACGACTCCTTACAAGGACTCGGGAGTAATGAGTCCTCTCAAAGAGTGATTCGTTCATTTTCTCGTGGCCGCGCATCGGGACTGTTGCATAGGCTCGTCCAAGTAAACAGAATTATTATTTTCACTTTACATTTACACTTACAGTTTAGTGCAGTGTAATTATTTGCTGTGACAATTAAATGCTAGTGTGATAATAAATGACCAAATCATACAAACTGTGATGATACATTATTGTAATGTACACCCCCGCCCCCCACGTTGAAATGAACGAATGACTCGAAAAAAGATTCGTTCATTTTACTGAACGAGATTCAAAGAACCAAATTACTAAAATGATCCGAACTTCCCATCAATAGAAGCGAGGTCCAAAAGTTCAGAAACTCACGTGGTCTCCGTTACGCCATCACCAATGACTCACACGCTCAGCAACTCAACAAATTGGATAATAAAAGCTCCAGTACTTTCTTGGAATTAAAGTTTTAACCAAAACGTAAAAAACTGTTCGACCAGGATTTCTAATTTGCCAAAATCTCCGGGACTATGCATAAATTACGTTAGTGCATCTGATCTAATACTTTGTTGTGTGTGGCCCACATTTGCATTGCTTTAACAATCTGAAACTTGTCATACTTTTGCAATGTCACAGAAAACACCAGACATTCATAAAAAATAACCATAACCATGTTTTATTATCACAAAACATAATTTTACACGATTTAAGCCAAAAATCAGCTACTTTCTGCTTCCCTAAATAAAAAACAGATATATGTAGAGATCAATGCCTCTGTCAAAGACAATTCGATACCTTATCAAAAAACAAGACCAGGACTAACTTTATTCCCTGATAAGTGTCCCTCTCAGAGACCATGAACACCAGAGAATTATAATCTATAATACAATCACACCAACAGTCTCTCTATTGCAGTCTGAATAGACTGAATCTGCGGCTTCAGTTGAGAGCCCTCCTTGATGGTGACCGAGGTGGCAATGACGGGTCGAGAGACGCCACAGGCGCGGCCCAGAGCCTGCTTGGAGCGCACAAACACATAGGGGACGTTCTTGTCCTCGCAGAGCAGTGGCAGGTGGAGGATGATCTCCAGAGGCTCAGCATCTGCAGCCATCACGATGAACTCACTGATCCCTCGGTTCAGGGTCTTGGTGGCTGAGGGTCAAGAGAGAGAAAGTATGAGTAAGGTGAAGCAGCTATTAACCGTTTAAGCCCATGAGTTTTGGTCTGACAAATAATCTCAATATGGTTGTCACTGCACTGTATTGGTTTTGAAGGTGCAGACTGGATTCACATCCAGTGTCGTTGTAATTTAGGCTACAGGGGACTGGCTGTAACAGAACTACTCATGGGGGGGGGAGATTTTAGGATATACGTGTCTTTACAAGTGGATGGATATTATATAGGCTCACCCTATGCTACTATTGTAACTATGGTTCCTGGTTGCTAGTATCAAGCACTCACCTTCGTTGGCCCCTTTTCTTAGCTGTTTGTAGTTGGACGCTTGCTGCACGAGGTCCAAGATGGTCTTAGACAGCGTTGCATCGGCAAGGGGGTAGGCTTTAGGGTTCACTTCAGCGTCAGTCTGAGAAAACAAATGGCTATATGTTAACACAATTAACACCACCACCAAAACATACTAACTAAAGCTGCTTCGCTGGTAGTTAACTGTAAAAATATAGACATGGTTCCGTCAATGAACTCAACTCACCATGATGGCTTCCGTTGATGTTTTCAATGAGGTCTAAGCTCTCGATTTATTATTGTTGGTCCTCTCGGCGAATGCTTCACGGAGGATTGTTGACCTTCCTTTGATTATTAGTAAACCCGTATTAATTCGGAATTTACAGAACACAATTATCAGACCTATGCGGCTCGGTGAAATTCCAATTTTGCGTTTTCTGTTCGGCTTCAACACGTGTTTCAGTGCGCAGCAACTCTACACATGCGCAAAAAGAACCGCTTTTACCGGGACAGGAAATGCTCGGAACGGAGATACTCTCCCTTTACGTAGCTTACCTTTAATTCGGTATTTTCTTTAAAGTAACCTAATTTATCGGCAATATAAAATATCGCCCAAATTAAGTGGGATATTTGCACAATTTTATAATTGTGGATTTCCAAATCCAAATGTATTTCTGCTACACGTCAGGACAGTAGGGGACGTGGTTTGGTTAGACATTCTCTGGTTTGTTCAGAGCCTGTTTAAAAATCCATCGAGGAAGAATCTGACGCGCTAGGAACTATGGGTAGGGCATTCACGAGTCAGCCATATTGTTTCATCGCCCTGGTAGAAGCGTAGAGGGGATATGAAGGGGATTCGGGGAATAAGTCAACTATCGGTAAGAACTCACCCGACAACCTCGCTGGTCTGAATATATATGTGCCAATAAACGCCCTCGTCATTTGTGATGTGATTTCTTGTCTGGGTGAACCCAACTCGATAAGCTGTCTGAAGATGTTTGCCTCCTCCGATTTGTCAGTACAGTAATGTCAGATGTCGGAAATACAGCAGTAGCTAGCAAGCCACGTACATCCTTATGGTTTTCCAGCACTGGCAGCACTTCATCTGTCAATCTATACGTTGCGCAACACTACCTCTAAAGTGTTTTGTAGTTCAATGATCAAGTGTAGTCAGACGCTCTTGTCATACATTTCATCATGCTGTGTATGTGTTCCTGTGGCAGTACGCGACGGGCTCAAAGCCAGTACGCCCCGGTTTAGTTTCAGGTCACTTAAAGAGCTGATCTTCACTTCATTCAACGAGGTTTACAAAACCACCTACTTATCACAATACTATGTTATTTTATTGAATGTAGTAGCTATTCACTCTAAATAGGGATGTGTTTATAGCTGAACACTGTCTGGTCATGTAAGGTCTCAAGGAAACCCAATAGTCTTTTATTGATAATTGGCTGATCAAGCAGACTCGGCCTCCTCATCAACGTTTTTCTCTTGCTCTGATTCTCTTATCTCATGGCCCTCAACCCGTTTAGTCGAGTCCCACGTGCATGTGATGATATTGCGTGTTTTCTGATTTGCAGAGGCTTTATGCAGCCCAGGCTGCCCGTAAGGTGGATGTGGCGGCGGAGAGTGTTAAGTTTCATCCACAAGATGTGCAGGTCAGTGGGTGTTGACCTGTCTTTCTCTCCACAGAAACGCTGCTATGCGACCTCAAGAACAGACCTGTCCTTGAGTGAGCCCCTGGCAGGCCTCAAGCTCTCCCCTGGGGTGGTCCACTCTTATCACGATGTCCATGTATGTGGAGGACGGTGGTGGGGAGCTGGCCTGTGCATGGTTGGATGGGGAGGTTAAGGGATGGGTTGGGATGTAGTGGAGAAGGTTTGTCTAGGCCTGGGTGGGATTGGTAAGTCAGGGAAGGGAGGGCAAGTCTGTGGTGTTTGCTGGAGTGATGTTGTGAACCTGTAATTCTACAGCACACACATCTCTGCTACAATTCAATGATTTAATTGACTCTCGTCCCTGAATTGTTTCAGGCCTCTGTCATAAAGCTTATGAATTTATAACCATGCACTGTTATGTGTACTGCTCTGTGATGAGTGTGTCAGCGGTTACAGGTCACTGATCTACCTGTCTACTCCAGGTGACCAAACTGCCCAGCGGACTGGTCATCGCCTCACTGGAGAACTACTCCCCGGCCTCCAAGATTGGAGTCTTCATCAAGGCCGGCTGTCGCTATGAGAGCCCCGGCAACCAGGGCGTCACCCACCTTCTGCGCCTTGCCGCCAACCTGGTGGGTGACTGAGTGACATGAGTGAACTTCCTGAGGTCCTCCTCGGCTGAACTTGCAAAGATCCCAACGCAAGCAGGGGGCCCGACTTATCTGATCTAATGAATCCATCTCTGCTTGTTTTTTCCAGACCACCAAAGGCGCCTCTGCCTTCAAGATCTGTCAAGGTGTGGAGGCAGTGGGAGGCAGCTTGAGGTCAGTCAGCCAGCAACAAGACTCCGTACAGACAAGCACATGATATGCTCTTCTTTTGAATTCAAGAAATGTACTTTTAAACACTGTGTCACCAATGTGTGGTGATTTCTTGTCTGCAGCGTGACCTCAAGCAGAGAGAACATGGTCTACTCCGTCGACTGCTTGAGAGACCACATGTGAGCATTGGAAGGGGTTTTGGTTTCTTCGTACCCCTCTCCTCCTTCATGAGACTAGACATTATCCACATCATCTTCTCCTCTTTCTCTCTGGTTCCTTCTCTCCCTCCACCTGGTAGTGACACAGTGATGGAGTACCTGATCAACGTGACCACAGCGCCAGAGTTCCGGCCGTGGGAGGTGTCTGACCTGACCTCCAGGGTGAAGATGGACAAGGCCCTCGCCTCACAAAGCCCTCAGATAGGTCTGCTACGTCCCCCTTTCTCTCGCCTCAGTCCTGGTGGATGTATTCCGATATGTTCGATTTGATCTGGACTGAAGAGGTGAACTGGAACTAAATCCGTGTCTGCTCTCCCCAGGGTTGATTGAGGATCTACATGCAACAGCTTTCAAGAACGCCCTGTCCAACTCCCTCTACTGCCCAGACTACATGGTGGGAAACATCGACTCCGACCATGTAAGACCACGCCGATGGTTTGACTGGACAGATAACGCTGCGAGTGGTGTTACATCCAGATGATCGTGTACTATGATATATACATGCTGCTTGACTAGCTTTGGGAGTGTGTGTATTGTTCAGCGTGTTTCTGTGTTGTAACCATATTCATCTCTCTTCAGCTGCACCACTATGTTGAAAACAACTTCACAAGTTCCAGAATGGCTCTGGTTGGACTAGGTAACTCTGCACTACCCTGTTGAACAACAGAATAATGAGATATTGTGTGACCGTGACAATGGATCGAGAATAATCTATTCTCGCCGTAGACTCACCAATAGATTCTCACCAATACACCGATAGTGTATGACAGTGACTGCCGATAATGATGTACTGATCTTGTTTTCCTGTCTTGTGTACCCAGGTGTGGACCACACTGTGCTGACTCAGGTTGGGGAACAGTTTCTGAACATCCGGAGTGGTATGGGGACAGTTGGGACCAAGGTTCAGTACAGAGGAGGTGATTCAGCGCACACACACACACTCCAAGACACAATTTAGGAACAGAATTGACCAGTAGGAATTATCGATTGGCCGTAAGGCAACGAAAAAGCTACAATATATTGCTTCCTCCCTTCAACACCAAACACATACTTTTTCTCACTTGATCTTTTCCTCTGTTCCTCCTTTTCTCCCTTGCTCCAGGCGAAACACGTAACCAGAACTCCAACAGTCTGGTCCACTCAGCCCTGGTGATTCAGGGGGCTCATCTTGGCTCAGAAGAGGCCTGGGCCTACAGTGTGCTGCAGCACGTCCTGGGGGCGGGGCCCTACATCAAGCGGGGCTCCAACACCACTAACAAACTCATCCAAGGCATCTCCAAGACAACCAGCGATCCATTTGATGTGAGTACCAGGCAGTTTACTGTCACAGACACTTGTGACGGTGTTCAGCTTGGTCTCTTGCTTAAATAAATAAAAATATATATAATAATTATAACTTCCAAATCTGATAAAAGGCTACTGTTGCTTTACATTTTATTGGGTATACACAATAAATGGAGAACTGTTTTAAACTCAATCAAGACTTCAATGGAATTTATCTCGCTGACGGAAATCATCTAATCTAAGCGCGTCAACCTGGTTATTCCTGGGGAACAACAACCCAGTAGCTCAGTATTATACTGTGCTCTCACACAGTCAAACCCTTTTGCCCTTCTGGGGTCAACACCTAACTACAACAGTAGCCTTCCTACCAATATGCCTAAAACACCTGTGCAATTAACAGCAACATCCAGTGTACACCAGGGACATTACACATTTGACTGTAGCAACCCATTTGGCTGCTACAGCTACTTTGGGATATAAGATACTAAATTGAACTGTGTTTTTATTTAGGCTTCTGCTTTCAACGCCAGCTACTCTGACTCTGGTCTGTTTGGAGTGTACACCATCTCCCAGGCTGACTCTGCCACTGACGTGAGTATCAACACTAGCCATCAGAGGGTCAAGTATACAATGGCTGAAACGATCAAAACTCAAGAGGGACACGTCAATACATTTGTCTGAATCCCAGACCATAGTAAATGTGGCATACTTTTTTCACGTTGTGTTGGAAAAACATCAATACCGAGGTTGTTGTAGTTGTGTGTGTTTCACTGGCGATCTGGATTGATTCACAAGTTAATTTACTTTTCCCTGTCCCCTTCCCCAGGTGATCCAGGCTGCCGTTGGCCAGGTAAAGGCTGTTGCTGATGGTGATCTTGACGCCGCTGACCTGACCAGAGCCAAGTAAGCTAGTCGACCGACTACACACGTGTCAGCACCAAGCACCCCTTTTCAATATAACCTGCAATTGGATTGAGTGGCACTGGTATTATGTGGCTTTTTGCGAAAGGGATTCCATTTGATGATCTGTGAATGTTATGGATCAAGTTAATCCTGTCCATCTAAAGCTGTAATCATACATCATTGATGATGGACTGTCCCTCCCATGTGTAACCCTGATTGAAAGGACTCAGCTGAAGGCTCAGTACCTGATGTCCCTGGAAAGCTCTGACTCTGTGCTGGAGGCCATGGGCAACCAGGCCCTGATTGCGGGGTCATACCTCTCACCTGAGGCCGTCGTCCAGAAGATCGACATGGTTGCCACTGCTGACGTCGTCAACGTAAGTGACGAGGGAGAGAATGTTGCCACATGTGTGCTGGTGAGAGGCACAGGAGAAATGCAGGATAGTAATCATCACTGTGCCGTGATTCTTAACCCACACATACCACTGGGTTCTAACACTGAAGGTAGCGGTAACACATACACATGAACTTTTTGGTCAGCTATGTCACCTAAAAGCAGCTCCAGACCGGTGGAATATTTGTCCTGAAGAGTGAGTTTAACCTCTGCAACTATGTGACGCTTCTGTTGGGATGGGCTTAAGTATTGTTGGTTAGTGTGGCCAAAAAGTTTGGAATGAGTTAAACTAGCTTGATTTGTCATGTGCATGTCTGAAATAAAGTATTACTGTTTAGCTTTCATACTAAACTGAAGACAAATGTGTTTTCCAGGCTGCACAGAAATTTGTTTCCGGCAAGAAATCCATGGCTTCCACTGGTAACCTTGTAAAAACACCCTTCATAGATGAGATCTAACCTTTCTGTCACCCTGTATCCTACCTGTGATTTGAAACGGTAAAGCTATGACCATCTGTCCATTTTACAAACACCCAAAAATAAATATGGTCATTGGTACTACCATAATTGCGATGTTCTAGAAAATAATGTTTTCATCCCACTAGTTGATATTTATACTTGTTCTCACTCTTAAGTGAATCATTCATCCTGGTGCATCAAGGGAAAATAATGGTGCACGACCATGTGTCCTCTTGAACTGTATAGCTGATGTAAATTAATGAATAAACTGTCTACCATAATATTTGTGGTTTGCTTTGTGTCTTTGTGTTACTATGTGTGTTTGTTGAGGACGTTCTTCAAGCAAATTAGTTGATCAGACTTTTATAAACATGCAATTGTGGGATTTAGTTTTAAGAAATGTAATTAAAAGAACAAGACACACCTATGATGAAAGAGGATTTACTCCCACAATGGCATGAATTCACATATACAGCCGTTGGACAACAGCGCCACCCTTTAAAGTACTATCTCGCGAGAGCTGACGTTAGCACACATTCAACGTGGTTAGGTAGCCGACTGATAGTCAGTAGATTGCTTCAATGTTGCCACGAAAGGATACAGTCGCTGGCGGACATTTAAAGACGGAAAATAACGGGCTTTTTGTTAACGCGGGGATATGACTTGGTCCGGACGGATTGTGGTTTTCGATATATTCTTCGCATGTTTTTAATATTTTGGGGGTTTAATGTGAGATGTAGCTGTTCTTCATGGAGAAGAGAGGGGGGTACAAAGCCAGGAGACGACCAGAGGCTATTTGTGCACAAGCCTATTTTCGATCAACAATTAACGGATAATAACGGCGAAATACTGGAAGAAGTTTTGGATGTTTGTTTTTACTCGTAATGCATGTGTCTTTGTGTCTCCAATTGGTCTCCAAGATGCGGCATTCTGCAGTGGAAATATGTGAAACAGCAGGAGTTCCCTGTTAAATGTCCCAGCCTTGAGGGCAGTCTGTAGCCTAATAGCCTACGCACCTCTGGCTTGGAAGAAACTGCAAGCACAACCAAGACATCCCCGGTGATCGGTAGGGTATAAAAAAACTAAGAACTTTTAACGTTACAGAGCACAACGCACTGAACGTTATGGTAAAGGGCTTTGGTGCGTTAAGATGACAGCCTTACCGTCTCTCAAACGATGACGACTATATAGTCACCGGGCAAGACCCAATCGTGCTACATTGAGCATTTGAACTTAATGCTTCAGTGTGTTGTTTATCTTCCCTACCTTTTGGGACGACGTATACCCTCTCAAAGCAAATCGGCGACCATCATTGGAGCTACCAGATAATCAACACCAGGCTATGGATAAATTGACCATCATATCAGGATGCCTGTTCCTCGCAGCAGACATTTTTGCCATCGCCAGCATCGCCAACCCAGACTGGATCAATACAGGGGAATCAGCTGGTAAGTCAGGTGAGGATCTTTCTCTTAACCTTTGGTACTTGTAGTGTAAAAACATCCATATGTACATTACTACGTATTCGGCATCATAGTTGTATACCAATATATGTACATGTTCAGCCATCTCTAAAATCATGTCCCTTCCAGACACCGCCTCCATCACCACTGCTGCATGTCGTGTGACAGCGTCTCTGTGTGTGTAGCCTATATGAGAGAGCGAATCTAAGAGATGAAGCTGTAAGGCACTTTTTATCCTGTGTAGGCTATTTACAACCGCATCAAATTACCATTGTAATTGTGGCAAGCCATTACAATCTCAGCCACAGAACATCACCGAGCAACACCCAACTAGACCGGATTAACAGGACCTCGTCCTTGGCCCTGACAGCCTACCAGCAGCTCATGACTCTGATCAAAGCTGGAGGTCCATGCTTCGTCCATACTGTAATCTAATTTCCCATCGGATGGCTCTCAACCTCCATCCCAGTTAGCCTGAGGAAGTCATTATCAGAGCTAGCTTAAAGCCTTCAGGATTTGTTTAATTGGCCTGATACTTATTACCTGAGAGGCGGTACTGTTTGTAAATTGAGGTGTTTTGCTATTTCTAATTAGGTCTGTTGGGAACGGAAACCCTTTTCATTAACTATGAAGTACAATGATAACTCAGTGAAGGTGGCCTTGACAAGGAGCACAGTTATTGAGTTTTCATGTAAAAAAAATTGCATCTGTCCACACTATTGAGCTCATTCACAATGGTTTTCCTCGAACAATTGCCCAGTGAGAAAAAAATATGTTGTTACAGACATGTAATCGGTCTTATATGACGATAGTCTTATTTGAAACTACTCATAGTCTATGCGTGTGTGAGAGGCAGTGTATGGTTGTTGTGTAAGTTGGGTATGTAAGTGTAGTTTGTATACTGTGTGTGTGTGTGTGTGTGTGTGTGTGTGTGTGTGTGTGTGTGTGTGTGTGTGTGTGTATATGATGGCGTGCCTCCTGGTCATTATGCAGGTATTCTGTTGTGAAGTTTGAAACAGCGGGGGACTGACTGGGGTTTGGGAAGTGTTCACTAACTACAGACATGACACACTTTTGCAACACACACACTCACACCAATATGACCAGTTACACACCTGGAACAGCTGCTGAACAGCCCTGAGAAGATTGTCCTCCGAACAGTGCCAGAGAACATAAAGTACAACTTGGAGTTAATATATCTGTAGCAATGGGCCTGGTGAAGAGCTCACTTATGAAGAGCTCACATGCTCCAAATAATGATTATGCTTCTCAGTCCATTTGTCTTTATCAGATTTAATATGACAAATATGGGCGTTGCTACTCTCTGCTCCTGTCTTCGGTCTCCTTTCTGCTTTGGCGACACAAACAGCTGGTTAAGGGATCCCACTCCCCCTTACCATGGATAGGAGGAGGTGTGTGGGTGTGTGTGTGTAGGAGGGGAGGGTGTAGTAGGATTTAATTTTTCGTCTCATCATATGTGTGTACTGTAGCTGGAAGGGGCTGAGCTGAAGCATTCCTTACATGATCTCGGTGTTGATGCTTCTATTGTTGAGTGTGGATGTCCACCTCGCTGACATAATTGGACCCACTAGGCTCTAAGGGTAGGAAGACAAGACTCTCTTTGGCAGCTAGTCACTGTGTGAAGAAAGACTCTCTCCCCTTCATCTTTTCCCTCCTTTTTTCTTCTCTATTTCCTCTGTTCCCCACTCAGCCCCCCTTCAACCTGTACTGCTCGGGTCTGGGTGATCCAGCCTCATGCGTCACTGATTGGTTCCCCAGGGAGCCCTGTCATTGGGTGATGGTCCAAGATTCTGACTATTTGGGTCTGTTTCCATAGCATGCAGCCAACACTTGGCTCTGAGAGGTCACAAGGGAAGGCAGGCGGAACCTGGTGTCATCCGGGAGGTCATTATATCTTTGCTGCTTGATAACATGTAACGCAGGCCAGTATTCGCTGTGTGGCCTGGGGAATTATGTAAGACAGCCAGTCATGGTGGCAAAAATGTATATTAGTCAACAGTGACACATCATTTACTTGGCCTAAAAACTGATGAGACTGTAATGAAACACATTGATGTTATGTAATGGAACATGAAGGCTTTTGTTTATTATGAAGGACTCTTGGTGCACATGAATTTGCAATGATAAGTTAACCTGCAGTGGTAAGTGAGCCTGGATAAGAGTAGATACAACCAGACAAGTCTCCACCTACACTTTGGACTGTAGACAAGCAGAGGGAGTTTAGTGTTGAAGTGATTTAACCTTGAGTGTCTTCCTTCTCCAGGTGCGTTGACAGTGGGCCTGGTCCGACAGTGCCAGACCATCCATGGGCGCACGCGGATCTGCATTCCCCCGACCCTGCCTCCAGAGTGGGTCACCACCCTCTTCTTCATCATCCTCGGCATCATCTCCCTCACCCTCACTTGCGCCCTGCTGGTGGCATCACACTGGCACCGCCAGGCCACACGATATGCCCGCTGGATCGCATTCACTGGCAGTAGGTAGCACCTCAGTTACACGTACATGCCGATTATGAGGGAAAGACATGAACTGGTTGGAACATTTGTGTATCTTACATGGGGGGGGGGGGGGAGATGAGATGGCACAGGTCAGACTTACCTTGAAATATTGTCAGATCACTAATGGACATTAGTGGATTCCATCCAGGTCCAGATGGACACCATTGGGGGGGTTTAATTTCTGTGAAAGCTTTTGTGTGGTTCCTATGGCTGCTGTTTCCTGAGTGTGTCCTTCAGAACCTCCACCCCCCTACAGAGAGGAGTGCGTCTATAAATACCAGTGAGAGAAGCTGGCCACTCTTAACCGTGATCAACCTGGAGCGAAACAGAAAGCTATTCAGCAGTCCTGAGATGTGCTTCAGGGTGTAATAATAGAGCTAAAATTACCTTGCTGTGATTCTCTAGAACACATTATGACTGAGTGAACACATTTATTGCACACTGTCATCGGGTTTAGCTCTGAACAAGGGGTACAGGCTAGTCTTTATTTTTGTACCTCTATTCTGGGTTGGCCATTCTTAGTGGCATGTAGCCCTGTTTTAAAACGAGACCACTCGTGTTGTTTTCTGTTGCGAGCTAACAATATCTTCTCTCTTTCTCTTTTTGTCTCTCCTCCAAAGTGGTGCTGTTCTGTATGGCAGCACTGATATTCCCGATAGGGTTTTACATCAACGAGGTGGGAGGCCAGCCCTACAAGCTGCCCAACAATACTGTAGTGGGCTCCTCCTACGTCCTGTTTGTCCTGTCCATCTTCTTCACCATAGTGGGACTGCTGTTCGCGGGGAAGGTCTGCCTGCCTGGTTGACATGGAACACACTTTTTGTCTGACTGAAAAGATGCCAGTCAGAGACTATTGTGCCTGACGGAACTTTGAAAACCTCCTCCAGGCCTGCCTTTTGCAGATCTGGGGAAAAACTCATCCGTTTGTGAAGGTCCCAGGGGAGGGGGGAGGGATGAGGCCATCCACACACAGAAACAGGAAGTGGGTCTGTGACATCACCTCCACTAGCCTCTGGTCTTCTAGAGGTTGGTGGAATCACCTATTATCATCCCTACTACACACTTAGGTAGGTGAAGACTGGAGCTATGGGATGTGATGCAGCTGTGGATGTCTCTCTGTTGAAAGGATTGCAGTCATACATTGTGTGCAGAGTGGAGCTGGTCTCAAGATGAGTGGGGAGCTGTTTAAAGCGAAGATCGGAACAACTGACTGGAGACCAAAGGATATAAGATCATCTGAAGTAAGCTATTCTCCCTTCTTGAGCTTTTAGTCTTTATTATGGTCAGCGCACTGCATTAAGAAATGTGTTACTCTCAGTATGGTTTTGTTTGTGTTTTTTGTTGAACATAGTTATTGTTTGTTGTTGTTATACACAGTTATTGTTTGTTTTCCCTCCTGTACATATTAACGGGCAGAACGGCTGTGTTTCAGGAAGCACTGTGATATTCATGGGAAACATCTCATTAAAACTACTCACAAAACGACTCATTATTTCACTTATGTTGAACGGTGAATGACTTGAATGAATGTTTGATACCTGTATGAAATGGTACTGCTATGATTAAGGGAGTCCACATAGAGTGGACCCATCAACAGACAGTTTTAATCATAAGCTTCTAAATAATGATGTGCAGTTCAGTGTCAAGACCTGCTTGGTCACCGGTTGGACCAGAGACTCAGGCCTTCGGAACTTGTCATCTCCTTCCATCTATCCCTCTCCACTTTTTCAGACGCATTAAAGGCTGGTAACCTTTATCCTTTTACTGTACCGCCAGTCAATTACCTCGCTATTTTAAACCCAGCGGAAGTCTTTAAACTACGTGATTCGTACGTGATTTTTTCAATTCTGTGTCGTTGTCTTGTTCTGTATGGACCTTGTTCCCATGGAAACTGCTGATATAGAGATGGATGGGAGAAAATGAGAAGCTGCATTCTTGCTATCACACTGTGATGTAATGACTTATGTGACCACAGGGTGGCACTGTAATACTTTATTATGTCCAGAGACGCACTTAAAAATCACAGAAAAAGACAACAGTGGCGCTAACATACAGGGAGAACAAACATCCTATGAGCAGTAGAGCATTACACATTAGGTTGGCTTAGCATGTTAAGATTCAAAGCAAAGTTGAATGGTCCTGTTAAAACCAGAACTCCATGGACAGAAAATGTGATGAGTTTTATATTCAGGCAGTAAACTTTAGTACATGGGTCAATGCTAAACATTAAACATATGTAAAGTGTTATTCCAGTCCTCAACATGAAAGAAAAGAGCCAGTGGACTTCTTGCTGTTTTCATTCACCCCATTCTCCTCCTTTTGGATTCTTCTAAGGCTGTTATCCATGATGGTCGGTTTAGTCAAGCAACCCATTGGTCACCTACATACTTCCAATACATGTTTACTGACCACCAGTGTAAGGTGAGGGTCAACACATTATCAATGTATATGAACAGAAGACAAACCCCTAGTGTGTCTCTCTCTTCCTCTCAGTATTCTGGTCTGTCAACTTTGAGACACATGAGTCCAGCAACAAACAGGGCTTAAAGCGTATAGTTCAATGAGACAGTTATTCCGCAATGAGACAGCGTGTCTTCCAGGGGGTCAGGCCACGGTGTGATGTCCCTGGTGGCCGCGCTGGCGTCTGGCAGTCCGGGCGGCGAGGAGCAGCAGCAAGCCTGTCAGGACCTCCAGGCCGCATGACAGCCAGGCCAGACCCAGAGACCAGCCGTAGGAGGTGCAGACCTGAGCCAGCCGCTCGGCTCCTACCAGCCTCTCGGTCTCAGCCACAGCTGCCTGGGAGTAACTGATGTAGAGACTGACCCCAGAGAGAGTCAGGAGGCCTGGGGAAATGCAAACCAAACAAGCAGGACACAAAAAACGTTTTGGAAAAGGAGACTATGCTGTATA
Source organism: Hypomesus nipponensis (assembly GCF_054491055.1). NCBI lineage: Eukaryota > Metazoa > Chordata > Actinopteri > Osmeriformes > Osmeridae > Hypomesus > Hypomesus nipponensis. Next base: position 8,959,602 of record NC_140373.1, on the reverse strand, counting down.
ATGATAATCACGCACAAGAACTGGTGGGTAGTTATTTGGTTCAATCCCAGAGAGATCCTTGCCTGAAGCCTAATAGACAACTGGAACATCCCCACGTACCTCTTAACAGAGCAGGGACAACAACACAAACAGGAAATGGTGACGCGCATCCACTTCCTGATTACCATTACACAGGACACTGGGTTCATAATAAAGCTGCTGTTGGACAACCCCCCTCTATCTTCGAATTCTGCTCCATTTATCTAGCAGATCCCTTCCTTCTGGGGGGCGGGAAGGGGGGGGGGGGGTGTCTATCAGAGGGGCGGGTGTCAGGGACATAATACAACATTCTTTTTCATTGAGGCACCCATGGGTGTCATATAACAGTTACTGCACTTTCTCAACGTGTGTCCCTAGCTGTCACGTCTGGATATGAGTTGATGTTACCTACAGCTCCTATAGCTGTTCAAAGTGCACACAAAACTGCACTGGCAGATAGCAAGCAGCCCCCAGAAAATAGCTATTTAACTATTAAAGAGAGAACATTAGAGAGACCGTGTAAATTACACTAATGACTTCTTCCTTCCTCACCCACCCACCCACCCACCCACACTGACGCAGACAGATACACAATCGCACACACAGAGGATATTAAAGTGAACTAGAGGAGGAGGAAGCTCTGCAGGGAGTAGAATCAATCAGGCTGCTCTGTGATTGGTGGAGCTGATTGGTGTCCTTGGCAGAGCTGGAGAGCGCTGATCTGCCTTCTGCTTGTTAACATGATGGGAACTGGAACATTTTAATCACCAGATATGATGAACACTTGAAGGAGGTCCACCTGCTTCAGCATGCACTCCATAAGAAGAGTGTGCATGTATGTTTTGATTTGTTTGCAGAGTATGGCTCTGTGATGGACTCTCTGTTCACTAGAATTTGAGTCTGTATAAAGAGTACTTTAGAAGCTACTCATATATGGTTATTGTCTCTTACTACATTGTTACAGTAAGCAAAACAGGTAGATAGATATCAATCCTGAGCCCACACACTTGCTCCTCTACAAGGGTGTAGCACCAGCAACCGTTCAGTTTTGATTTCTGTGTTAGTGGGACAGTTACCCTCCTCCTGCCCCTTTCTCGGCCCTTGTTAAACCTTAACACAATAAACACGATATTTTGGTATGGCCGTGTTTTATTTAGACAGGAATGTGGTAAATTGACAATTTGGCAGATAGGCCAATCTGTCACATGTAGGTAGGCGTGGTAACAACAAACTCTCTACATAGTTTAGCAGCAATTTAGATACATTTTTTAGATAATTTTATGGATGTAGACAAATTTGAGAAAAAAATAACGAGTAAAGTGTGACTTACAGCAAACCCATGGCAAGCTGATTTGAACTAAGAGATACAGACCAAGAGAGAGAACAAGCATGAGCACAAGCATGAGAACAAGCATGAGAACAAGCAAGAGAACAAGCATGAGAACAAGCAAGAGAACAAGCATGAGAACAAGCATGAGAACAAGCAAGAGAACAAGCATGAGAACAAGCATGAGAACAAGCAAGAGAAAGAAACAGGGTAACAGAGATGGAGAGAATCTCAAATCTAATTCCAGTCTTAATGCATTTCACACGTCTCCGTGCGCTGCTGATTAGAGCGAGTGCATGAAAAGGCTTGTTGGTTTACCATTTTCCTGAAACACAAGGCCATCTTTATCAGGATCTTATGGCTGACTGTCAGGTGTCGACCGACTGGGTACATGGCTGGCTGTTTAAGCGGGTGGAAAGAGAAACAAGGAGAAGCTAGGTTCTTGAGGAGTTGGGTGATTCCCTACCCAGTGCTCCGAGTCAAAACTGAAATGTTTCAGGGGTCACTGAAGAGAGGAGTCAAGCATCCCACTTTAAGAATCAAAATGATTCCTAACAAAACGTATGGAAGCTGAACATGAATTCCTGTGCATGAAATCATTTAACATGGGGCATTACAAAACTACATGTTTATCTTGAGACATACCAGAGTCCTAACCATGGCCCTGAAATCACTGTATGTTTGTCTATATATGGTAATAGCTGTGGTACAGTTTTCATTTAACCATCCTATACTGTTTAGATGTATTTCTATGTTCTCCTATGATCTAATGTCATATGAGAGGATCTGCACTGGAGCTGTGATGTTCAGAGTTGGTGGCAGCCTGGCAACTAAAGACATCTGCTGTCTGTTCCATTCCGGAGATCTGGTCTTGTCATATGGACTGTGATAGAAACACACAGACACACATCCTCAGACCTATTCTGGGCTAGTTAAATCCATGCTGTTTCCAATCTACCCTCTTTTTGTCCTTCCTGTCCACTCTCTCACTTCAGTTCTTTTTCACTCTATGATTCAATTATTTTTATTTTCTTGTGCTCTGTTGGCAAAACAGAAATTTGTTCTCCTCAGTTATTCCCATATGACAAAATAAAAATTGTAGTTGGGAGGTGATGGGAGAAATGGTGTAATAATGTGCGTGCACTCGGCAATAATAAAGTCATTATCAAACCATTAACATGAAGAATAACAATCTATCCTTGAGGGAATCAGACTAGCAAATCCAACCAAGGTAGATAAGCGTTAGAGAGAAGGAAAGATAGAAGGGGCTAAATGGAAATAAAGAAGGTTGGAAAGGTAAATAAAGAAGGTTGGACAGACAAGCAAAGCTCTTTCACTTTTTTTTTTTTTACTAGCCTACTCGGTCAATCTACACCTCTCATGCAAAACAATCAGTTCCCCCTTAGATACCCTAGATGCTGGTGTGGAATAGGTTCAGATAGCTGGTTGTGTGTGTAGCAGCCTTCATGGTGGGGTTGTGTGTGGTCATCTTTATGGCCACTGAGGCGTGCAAACAGACAGCAGGACCACAGTTCCGAGCTGAACCCTTAGACAGATGGCCTGAGATATCAGGCCACCCATAAACCACTTGACATCCTTAGTTATCTGCTTCCTTCTGTCCTTTATTGAGTGGTACAGTCTGTGTGCCCCATAACCTTTACCTTGGACCCAAAAAGTTCAGACCATTTCACATATTCTTTTTTTTGTGGTGATGGTTGGGGGGAGGGGGGGAGTTAGGAGGTTACACTTACTGCAAACCAGGAAGTAGGAGGCTGTTCCAGTGAGGAGGACAGGGCTTCGTGCAAGGGAACTGACCAATCCACAGATCCCACCCAACACCAGAAGGACCAGACTGAGTGGCAGCAATACCACAATCATGCTGTGCATGTCTGGAAACACACACACACAGACAGACTGTGACTTGTTTAGAATTGAGAGCTTCATCAGTGACTGTGATTAGTAGAGGTGATGCTGACTCACGCAGCATGTGTTTTTCTGTCTCAGTATAGTTGGGGGAGCCAGGTTCTGCTGTGAACGAGTAGACCTCCCCACCTGGATACCACAACACATGACCAAGGACAATCACATCATTACCTTACCACTATTGTTCCATTAAAAGTATTCAATTACAATGAGCTGCATTTTTATCATTGAATTTCTTGTCATTTGTTTTACGCTTTCATATTATCATATTACTTTGTAGTAAGTTTAAGCATGTTTTATTGTATCTGCCAATGCTGAGTATAATTTTGCCCCTGGAGATCAATCAAGTTATACTGTACTGTATAGGCTACTGGTATGTTTTTACCTAAGCACAAACCATAGAACTAATGGATTTTATGAGATGGTATGCTCTGACCGAAAAGCAAAAAAGTATTTACCTTCGTGTATTCTCCAGAGTCCGGAGTGTGAGTCTAAATCCCCAACATCGGTTCGGTTCACCTTGATGATATACCAGTACTCACTTCCAATAGCAGCAGACAAGAAGCCAAAGCTCAGTAACCCGGTGATGCCCGCGGTGAGCACTAGTGCACCGAACGAAAGCATCTTCATATTGCCTTCTAAAGACGCTAGCTGGCACAAGAAGTCTGAATGTTTAAGACGATTTAATAACCGTTTCAAAATAAGTTACCACTTATTAAGGAGAGTCGATATGGACATCGTTTCAAAATTACGCTTTTCTTTCCCTCTCTTCTCGGCTTAGTTGGACAAACTCCCTGGCTATCAATGTGTAGATCTGCAAAGCACAAAGATGTGGTGCTGAAGCAATGAAGCACAGAAAGACGAGTACCATTGGGCATGGGCAGGCGTGTCTTTTTATCCTGTGATGCGCGCAGTTTTACGCACTGTCATTGGACACCAAAGCACTCAGTAGCTTGTGATGGTATGTTGCGGTGAAACAACACAATTTCTCCTTGCATAATATCAAGTAAACAATATTTTCTATTCCAGTTTGAAAACTATTCAACAAAATCATATTGCTGAAATGCATGTATATTTAGGTGGAGAGCAAATATTTAATGATACAAATATGAATAAGGAAAAATGTAAATCAAATAAACCATTTTTACAAAACATGTACAAAACAGTGGAGGAAATCAATTATAGCATATTATAACATGTTATTGACTCTTCCTTGTTTGCCTCTCTCCTCACTCTTCCTCCATCGCAGTCTTGATAATCTCCCCTCTCCTCAATTTTGCCGCCTCCTCAAACTTGCCGATAGCCTCGTTACAAGTCTTGTTCTAAAGACAAAAAGAAAGGATATTTCAGACACATTATAATGATCTTATTTCTGTCTTTGTCACTTTCTCTCTTCATCTTATATAGTTCTCACTCTCTCTCTCACTCACTCACAACTTACAATGATAAACTTTTGCCTCTCTTTCTGTAATTTCAGGAACTCCTCCACTGTTAGGTCATTTACACTTTTCTTCAGAGCAATGAAGTTGCAGTTAGAAGAATGTGATCTGTGCTCCTCCCTGAAACAGACACATGAGGTGAAGAGAAGGCAGAGAGACAGACATCACTTCACACAGTTCTGAGAAATTTGAGGCACAGAATCACATGAGTCATATAATAATAGAGTTTTTCATATTCATCCAAATCCTGTTGTTACACCATCTAGCAACAGACTGCCCCTTACTTGTAAGTTGCTTTGGTAAAAAACTTCTGAAAAAATCCAACAACTAAGTCAAGACAGTAGGCCTATAACGAGAAAGAGGGTAAAATAGCCTGAGTCACTGATTGTGTTATCATATGTAGATGGCACATCAGTACCCAATACCACCACTAACTTGTGGAAAGTAAATGTGTAAACCTACATCCTAAACAGTAGCCTGCTCACTCTAATACTGCAACAATAATAACAACAGACTGTTAAAGCAACCTCGTCCACTTATATTATGGGAAGAGCTAAAGATGGGAAAGACCACTTGCTCACTGCAGATTCTGAACTCAGCCTAGGACCTTACTTCTTTAAGAATAAGTTAGTTTATTGGTAACGTACTCTGGGTCATCATCTGGCTCCCAGCCCTCCAGCTCTTTGAGGCAGAAGAAGCACTTGGCCGTGTCAGGGCTGTTCTCGGACGGGGTATGGATGAAGCCAGATTTTGCCATCTGGAGAAAGTGTAAATTAACAGTTAGTAGCCAGCTGCTGCACCATCATCACCGCCACCAACAACAACAACAAACAACACCGGAACATCAACCGCCACTACGACATAAAATTAGCAATTCATCTCAGTGTAGATTTTGATAAATAGCCTATCTTGCTAATCAAACTTAATTGCCAATTATATCAACTAATTTCACAACATTAGAATATTGAAAATAAGTTAGCTTTTATATGTTATGGCACTGGACTAGACAGCACTGACCAACTCCTATATTTTCAAGCTTGTGTGCTGTTGCAACTTTTTAGCTACTTTAGCTATACAGTACAGTACTAGTTATATAGTATTGGTAGTTAGCTAACAACTTACGTTTTCTGGAGTGCAAGTACAATCCTCATCGAATGGCCATCCAACGTAGGTTTTCAGTCTGTTTTCATAAAAGTACATTGTAGTATGCTCCTCGCCGAACGGATCCATTGTCGCTAAACGAGTTAATTGATCTAAAATTTACAAACGAAGGGACTGAAATTAAGAATGTAGCTAGCTAACTGATTAAAGACTTCACGTTACTACAAGCGAAGGAGTTTTGAATTTTTGGCGGAAGTTTCAGTGAAACGTTTTGATTGGTTAGAGTGACTCGCTTTAACACTATTGGTTGATGGGTAATGAGTCCAGAAAAGCCCTCGCGAAAGGACACGATAGTGAACTGGGTCATCATGCTTTCTTACAAAAACATTGCTTTCTCTTACTTCCTAATGAACATTACTTTAAATACTGGTACCTGTAGATAAAAACGCCTGCATGAGATTTTTGCCATGGAGCGAGTATGTGCTGTAGAGACTTTGGCAGAGTTCGGTTGTCGGTTTCCGACCACGGCTCAAGTGATCTGGAGCAGTACAGAGGTGCTAATATGTACAGGGAACAATGATATCTACGTCTTCAACAAAGATGAATTGAAACTGACGGTAAATATTTGTCACTCGGATGGAGTATCTTAAGACTAGACTTGTTTTCCTGTCACCTGTGGCGTGTCAAAAACCCTCATTTTTAAACAGTAACTTGACATCTCTAAAAGGTTAGTTATCTAACCTAAGTAGAGGGCAAGCTATCTATATTCTGTATCAAACCAAGGTAGCTAAACATAATAGCTTGATATCCTCATTATTTTAGGCTGTGCTCCAGTTCCCTGCTCATGTCTGTCACCTGGTCCTGAGTGACGATAAGCAGCTCCTCTACGCAGTCTGTGATAAGCAGGGTGTCTACTGTGTCCACCTGGCTTCCCTCCTACCCAGGTATGCAGGAATATTAACTGTCAAACATGTGTATGTGCTGGACCGTCAACAATAAATCCAAACGACCTGAGATTATACAAGCTTTAACATTTATTTCATCTCCCACTGTTCAGGAGTCTTGCCCCCTCCTCAGTCAACCAAGCAACGGACTTGGTCCTGCTAAACGTGACGTCTGATAGCCTTGCTGTCAGAGACGAGGAAGTGTGTTCTGTTATCCTGGTGGGCAGGACTCTTCTGGCCGTGTCACTGTGTGAGACTGCCTGGTTGTTCAGCTTCTACAGAACGCCGTCATCATCATCAGCCCCTGACCATCAGAGGATCTCTCAGTTTAGCCTGCCAGCGGTTTTAGCTTTTCCCCAAGACGACTCAAAAGAAAATGCTGGAAGGAAGTGTGGCATGCGTCCGGTACTGGCATGTGTCTACTCTAGTGATACAGCAGTACCATTATCTTCATCGACATCATCTGGTGACAGACATTTTCTCATAGAGACACTTCTCTTCAAGCTCCTCTTCGGTGTTGATGCTGCCCTCTTAAAGTCACCCATAATCATTTGTGGTCTTCCTGATGGGCGGCTTTGCTTTCTGCCACTGCTGTTCCTGGGGCAGCCAGAGCCACGTGTCCGAGTTCTACACAGCCTTGATCAGCCAATCACATTCATAGGAACCTCTGTTGCCCCGGAGATGGGGGTGGGGTCCCGGTGTGTGGTTGTAGTGGGTCTTCAAGGCAAGGTGGTGCTGATCCATGCACAGGAGGCGGGGCCTGAGGAGGGGGTCAAAGTGGCAAGCTTCAGCGAGGGGCGTGTTCCGGGACCCGTGGTGTGTGTGTGTCCAGGTCAGAACTGTCTGTACTATAGCACAGAATCTGACCTCTGGGTGCTGGACCTCCTAGGGGGAGGAGGAGAGGAGGCCAGGCCAGGAGAGCGTGAGGTAGTTTTGCAGGCGGCGAGACCAGGCAAGGATCAGTGTGTGGAAACCATCCGATGCCCCAAAAGTCTGGGCATCAGCGGGGTGATCGCCCTGACTGGACCCTCATACACACATACCTCAGGTCAGTTTCTTGGCCTCATTTATGGATGACTGGGGCCTTGTGTGTGTGTGTATATCTGTGTGTGTTTTGTTTTTTTCTATGAGGCAAAAGTGTGTGTGTGATCTCATTTACAGTGAGTTGTATTTGTGTTTGTAAAGCTGTGTCTATGTCTGCAGGAGCGGTGCAGCTGGTAGCATTGTCTTCCAGAGGAAGGCTCCAGAGGCTGCTTCTGCCCCAGGGGAGCAAGGATGGAGGACTACCCCAGCTCCCTCCATCCCAGGTGGGCCAGAAAATCAGGGATCTCTTGGCAGCCATCGGAGACGTTTGGGAGAGGTGAGGCGTGCGTTCAATACATACAGCATGTTAAATAACCAATAAATGAAATAAAACATCAGAATGATGGTATGAAACGATATAAAGTTTCATAAATCAAGGCCCTGGTGGGTTAAGTGTTCATTCAAGTATCCATTTATGTACCTTTCCTTAGAACCTCTGTATTGAAAAGCACCAACCAGTCCCGAAACCAGACCCTCAAGCGCTTAAATCAGGTGCTCAACATCAGCTGCCTGCTGTTAGCCTATCGCAGCCACGGAGAGAAGCCTCATACCCAGCAGAAGCCAATCAGATGTGGTGTTGTTCCCTGTTGGAGCAGGTTGTTACAGAGAGACTCGCTAACCCTGACCTGTGTTTTAGAGAACTCTAGCCCCTATGTTCTAGAAGATGGCTGGACGTTGTGTGTTCAAGTGATGCCTCTCTCCCGCTCTTTTGCTGAGGGGGGTGGGAACACTTTTAGAACCTTCTCTTTCCGTCTTTCAAGACTGGAAGCAGGTGAAAAGACAGATGTGTCGTTACCCCTTACAACCGCAGTTGACACCTCCTTCCCGATAACAGTTTACTGCTCACTAGTCTACTCCCTGCAAAGCCTGCTGGGACGAGAGGAGATGGCTGGCCTACTGGCCAACGGGAAGACTGCATTCTCTGCTCTGGGATTGGACAACACTGGTTATGTCAGTTTGTCTCTGGACATGCTGACCATTGATTGGCTGGATGCACTCAAGGTCAAAGGAGATACACCACCCCCTGGCATCACCTTCGGACACAGCGACTCCACGGATACCGTGGCCATGGATACCATTCAAGCCTACCTGAGTTCTTGCGGGTTCATGAGGGCAGGCAGGGGGGGGGGGAGCTGGGGGGGCAGAGACCGAGGGCCGTCTGTTCTCAGCCAGAGTTGTGGTGTCTTCAGAGATACTTAGGTCTGCTCTAAAACCAGGAGCCCCAGACTCAGCTTCTCTGGGGGTGACGGTCTCCCCTGGCTTGGGGAGCTTGGTCCTGGGCTGGTTGCTGTCCCAGGGGCCTGGGGGCCAGGAGAGGAGGGAGGGAGGGGACCAACGGGGGCTGGGCAGCCCTCTAGTCTACGCCATGGCCCCAGGAGGACACTCCGTCAAACTGACCGCAACAGAGGTGTGTGTGCGTGGTAGTCTGTCTGGGATTATATCTTTTGAAAGGTGTTTTTCTTGTTTTATTTAGTGACTGTGTTTCTACCAGGTAGCTGTGGGAGAAGTCAGATTGGAGGAGGGGATCTTGGCTGCAGTGGAGGTTAAGGTAGAGAGCTCCTCCATTGCTGCCGTGTGTGGACTTCACCATGCAGTACTACGTCGTGTACAGGTACACACACATACACACACACACACATGTAATCAGATGAATTGATATGGTAATATTCTAACCTTGTCTGGGCATGTGTAAGGTTTTGCTCCAGAGTGTTGCCGGGACGTGTTTATCCTCCATGAGCGTGCAGGGCCTCGGTCTGAGACAAGCTCTTCAGCGAGCCGAGGTGAGATACCCTGGTATCTAAACATGTAACAAACAATCTGGAATAATAAATAAATAGACATTGTACCTTTAAAAAAAGCCTCTTTTCCTTATGATTTCTCCTGCGGTTCTTTGTTATTGTGCGTCTAACCTCCTCTCCTCCTCATGTCCCAACATGCACCTCTTCTTCCTCCCACCAGGCCTTGTTGGAGAAGATCCAGGAGTCTCGTGTCCCAGAAGCCTTTGGGCAGGAGACGATATCAGGGCAGGTGACCACAACACTGCTCAGTGTGTACCGACAGATCAGAGAGAACCCTCTCATCATAACGTGACAGACATTTAAGTCATTTAATATGCGTCCCAGGGAGACCAGAACCATATATATATCATAACATTTTGCCTATGTTTTGCTGAGGTTTAATTCATTATGTTTTAACCACTACTGTTCAGGTTGAACATGTAGTATAGGCCATGACATGCATACAGTTTGCTTGGTAACATCTCTTACAATCTAAATAATAAACCATGGTTTGTGTACCATCAGTTTAAGCTATGGCGGACAAGGTTTATATGCTACTAGCAAGAGTTTCACTAAACCTGTTATCAGTCCTCTTTCAGGGCATGACCTGATCATTGCAGATGAAAAGGTTCATAAAGTCTGTGACCCTGGTGTCCACTTGCTTGGCCGTTCAGCCTGCTACCCCCTACAGACACACAGGACTCCCAGTGAAGAAGTTAAGAAGGACATGCCCATCATGAGCCAGCTGACCTCTGATCTCGTGTGTCATGTGTATCATACTGCCTCCAACTGACTGATCTCATCTTGGCAAAATACAAACCCAAAACAGAAACATATGCCAAATCCCAGTGTTAAAGTTGAATTTTATTCATCATTTTCCAAAATGTTTCAATTTTCTTTACATTAAACATACCAAAGGGGAAATGTTACAAAGTAAAGATATGGTGAAGGTTCAACAATGTCACAGACTGTTCACTGCCATTACTACGTTGCATAGTAAGCTGTCGTGTTGTTCGAGAGATAGAGACACCTTATTACTCCTTTCTAATGTACATATCCTGTAACAGGGTTTCCACAGTAACAAAGGCTCCCCTAGCTCATTAGGGGCCTCTTTACACTGTTGTGGACTAGATTGTAGTGTGGAGCCTCAGCCACAAACATCCTATACTCGCCACACTCTTACCCTCCCTATCGACAAGATGAAATGGAATTTAGGACACCTAATTTATGACTATCGCTCCATGATGTTCAAACAGGAGTCATCCTCACATGCTGATTCAGACAGGTGATGAATGAACGCCTTCCCCACACAGGTAAGGTGCTGAAGGTCCTGAATGTAGCTCTACTCATCACTTCCACCTCCCACTCTCCCCAGTCTTCCTGTAAAAGATCCTGCTGGATCCTCTAGCCCAGGGTGTGACAGGAAGCAAGCGGAGGTGAACCTCGATCAGATACAACCAACATCATGCTAAGTATTTAGGGCATTGAAGCCCCCAAACGGCTGATCCCAGTCCTGCCGTTAGCAGGATAATCTACTTTAAGAGGGGGCAGAACTCTTGTCTCCTCCTGACTGTCTTACCGGGCCGTTATCTCCATAAGAGGCGTTTGACCTTGGGTCACAGCTGGTAAAAAGTAAAAAGCGAAAACACTAAGATGAAAAGATGAAGATGATTCTGGCTGCACATTGCTGGAAAAGACATAAGCCTATACCGACTGCACAATGAGCCCTCTGTGTTGTGATGGGGACCTACTGGAGTTGCTGACAGATTAAACTCAGTCCTGGCTCAGTTGTGTCAGTACTCCCAGAGTGCTGTGCTGTGTGGGCGGAGCCCATCGCCCTTGAGGTTGCCGCCCTGGTCGCCGCGGAGATAGTGCCCATTCTTGCCCCGGATAGCAATACGACTGTGCTCCGGGAACTCTAGTGTGAAGTCCTCAGGCGTTTCCCCATCAGAACAGACCAATCCACTGCTGGACACATACCAGAACTTTCCACCCACACCTGGAGAGGGCGTCAGAGAGGGAGTGTGGAGGACAGAATGGGTTGGTGGGAAAGAAAGGGGGAGACCATGAAACATCTGCAATGTAAAACGCTTTGTTAATACAAAACTTATCATCCATCAAAGTTGGTATTGTGAGAACTCTGATGGTCAACACAAACCAATATGTTCACGACTGTATGATGTGCTGCTAATGCCTTTGCTTCCAATAGAGGATTCAGGATATAGTCCTATGTAAAGTCATCTAAACAAGTCAGTTCCATGTCAATGGAGTGGACCACGCTACATGTGTATCTAGTATTGCATGTAGGCAGAAAGTTCGAGATTTGGTGTTCAGCTCTATCGGGAGTTCCTATCCTCTGGCCTTTGTGGAGAGCCAGCAGACGTAGAGAGAGAGAAACACAGGAAGCAGCATGAGGAGTCTGACCCCTCCCGCTCTGACCTTTGATGTGGTAGGCCCCGTCACTGAAGTGACCCCTCCTGACCTTTGATGTGGTAGGCCCCGTCACTGAAGTGACCCCTCCTGACCTTTGATGTGGTAGGCCCCGTCACTGAAGTGACCCCTCCTGACCTTTGATGTGGTAGGCCCCGTCACTGAAGTGACCCCTCCTGACCTTTGATGTGGTAGGCCCCGTCACTGAAGTGACCCCTCCTGACCTTTGATGTGGTAGGCCCCGTCACTGAAGTGACCCCTCCTGACCTTTGATGTGGTAGGCCCCGTCACTGAAGTGACCCCTCCTGACCTTTGATGTGGTAGGCCCCGTCACTGAAGTGACCCCTCCTGACCTTTGATGTGGTAGGCCCCGTCACTGAAGTGCAGGCTGAAGATGTCGTAGACGGAGCGGTTGGCATCCAGTGTGTTGGAGTTCTTGTGATGGCACACAAAGCCATTCTCCCCCCTCAGAATCAGCATTGGCCTGTTGATCAGCTTCAGAATCAGCCGCTCGTCCTCACCTGAGAAACGACCAGAGAATCAAGGTTCAAAGTAGCACGTCGAGATAACACAGAAACAGGAGAGTTTAGGGGGCAAGAGCCTGTAGGCGCTGACTGAGGCAAACCTGCGTGCCACTGTACTTTATTCTGTACTTAGTCTGTATTCACCTATGGAGTCGCTGACGGCTGCTAGCTGCCCGTTCTTCTTGGTGCAGACGTATTTGCCGTTGTTGGCTCGCAGTGCCACCCTGTGGCCCAACCATTCCACTGCAAACATGGTGTCGGCAGATCTGTCGAACAGTGGGAGGCATGAGGGGAACAGAGGGAGAATGCTGGGCGGAGGAGCGGGGAGAGGAGAGTGTTACTCACATCTGTGTGGTGGTGGTCTGGATTCCCCCATGGGCCACCAGGGCCCAGTAGTTCCCCTTGCTGGTCCTGAACATGCACTTCTTGCTCTCTCTGTCAATCTCCATCTGGAATGTCTCCATGTCCGTCTCATCTTCCTGATTGGCCGAGATACTCACTCCTGGGAGGGGCATAAGAGTGACATCCTGTCAGTGCAGCACTCTACAATAAGTTTTGGATGGGGGTGGCAGGCACTGAACCTGCTATTATTCATCCTATTACATAACCCTCCTGTTCCAACATGAACCCTTGAGGGGAAGCTGCATCAGGCCAGTTTGATTACTGACTGCACAGGTAGATTAAACTTGTAGGCCATCAAACAGCTCAGTGGGCGTTTCAAATATGCATGGTCCCAGCTTTTTCTTTTAATGTCAAGCTGAAAAAACTGAATCCTTACTGGGTTAGCTGTCTATTAAAGTTGCCTTGCAACTTGCAGCAGTCTTTCCTTAGAAACATGGATAGGTGAAAAACCTGTTTGCTTAGCCAAAGCCTACCAACTCCATAGCAGACAAGCTACAAGGCCAAAGCAAGACTGTGACAGGGGCAAGCCTGCACTGGTGCACTCTCTCACTCACACACACACACAGGGTTCCACACACACATTAGGTTTTATGCCTAGGCCTCTTAGGCATTAGGAATGTTTAGCCCCCAGCAATTAACAACTCAGCCTTGAAAACGTATCAGCTGAATCGCTATCTACCCTTGTTTCTGTTGGACGTGAGGAAACACACCTTGACAAGACACTGGACTCCCACCGCCCCTCCTCACCCACACCCTACCACCCCTCCTCATCCACACCCCACCGCCCCTCCTCACCCACACCCTACCACCCCTCCTCATCCACACCCCACCGCCCCTCCTCACCAACACCCTACCACCCCTCCTCATCCACACCCCACCGCCCCTCCTCACCAACACCCCACCTGACATGAAAAGGATTGCGGAGGCTAAAACCCAAATGAGATGCATCCCAGAATATCCCTCAATCATTTTCTTAATCCTTTAATGACACAGATCCCTGTACCTTACCCCCACTCTACTGGCCCCCTCCCTCCCTCCCTCCCCCTCTTTCCCGGTGGGGCTCTGATCTAAGCAGCTTTGGAGTACCAGTTGTTCAGTCCCTCAATCCCTGAATGAAGGAGGGAGAAAAAAAACAAAGGGAGAAAAGGGAGGATTGTTTGAAGCATGATTAGCAGAATGTACTGATGCCCCCAGCCTCACCCCAACACCCCGCCCAGACACATGCACACACACACACACACACACTTCTACACACATCCAACCACCACCGGACCCACAGGATCACGCGCTAAACATAGTACCTACACCAGGGTGCGAATTACGGGCGGGTTGGGGGGGTCTGACCCCCCTAATTCAGACTTGGACCCCCCCAAAAGAGGTTGGGGGGTCGAATACACGCCCTGGAGAAGAAGTTGACCCCCCCAATTGTCATTGTATGATTCGCACTCTGACCTACAACAACAACTGCTGTCAGCTTTAGGATGAGGTTTCTGTATTGTCTAATGGTCAAGGCTGGTAAAAGTATTTTGTCTAGATTAACGCTTTAGTAACATGAACACTGTGTATTCTATGCTTAGTAAACTTCTCCATCAAACCATCAAACAACAGGTAGGCATTGTTATCTTCGCAGTGTCATTCTCTATTCTTCTGTTACATATTCATTCAAACAACTGCTACGGAAAGATGACAAGAGATAGTTATAAAAGGCAAGTACTAAAAGTCAGGGAGGAGAGGAGAGGAAAGTAGGAATCCAGCTTGACAGATGAAAGGGTAGAAGCCAGCCAGCTCTTACTCCGGGTATCACTCTCTGTAATAAAAATAGTGGTAGGTGTCTCTAACACCCTAGTTAGCCAAGCACGCTAAATTAGTTGTTGTCATGATCGCTAGGCACACTGATGTCTGGGCAGTGAGAGGAATGGTAGACTTGGACCAGACCCCACATGCTAGCGGCCTTGGACTAGAACCCATGACAACTAGACACCTGGTGCTGGCAAAGGAGGAACGCACAATCGTCCAATACATTACATATTCACATTTTCTATCCTTATCGCACTTGGAGTAAATAAATTGAATTCCATGGAGGCGACTTAAATGTATCGTCACAGGAGACATGTGATGTATCTAATTTTTTCTTCTTATACGCTCCTTGGTGTTGGCTAACCCAAAGGCCCGCCTGTCCGCTTGCCCAAAAATGGAGCAGGCCTGACTAATCTATCAGCGAGTAGCTCTGACATCCATTATTAATGGTAAGGTGATGCCATGGCCCAGTGTTCCCTTATTATTGGATGTATCCCTCACTACCCTCTCTCCATATCTCTCTGTCTGTCTCTCTCTCTTTCACACTCTCGTTCTTGATCTCCCTCTTTCACTGGAAACCTTCATCCTGTTACCCGGCACTGTGTGTGTGTACGTCTGCGTATCTGTGCGTGTCTTTGAGGTTTTGTCTCTCTTTCACTTTCCAGCACAGGGAGGTGATGATGGAAATGACAGCTCCATCACACACACACACACATGCTCTCTCTTTCATCAGGATGAGAGAGAGAGAGCCCAATGCAGAATGGGAAAGAATAAAGCTTGTCGAGAGAAGAAGGCAAGCGACAGAAATGTGGAGGGTTACGGTAAAGTGGTAGACGAAAACAAGGAGCTCATTTCCTGTTCAGATCGTAACAGTTTCCGAGGTGCTTTTCACTGAGTCATGCATATGCTTGAGGTGAACGCTTGTTTTTTTCTGGCTCTGATGTGACTTTTGGGCCCCCCTCCCTCCTCCTGGGAGAATGGGCCGAGGTGTAGATTAATGAGCCAGCTCACAGGTGACAATGGAGGAGTTCTTGCCTCCAGATGTCCCTCTGCTGCACCTATTGTCTTAAAGTCTACAGAGACTCATGCTTTATACATGCTCCCCCCCATCCCTTCTGCTCAATCCCTTCTGTCCTCTCTCTTTGTTTCTCCATCTCCCGCTCTCTCCGGCTCCTGCACTTTCATAAGCGTTCATCTGGCTGGTATCTATACATCTCTCTCAGTCCACCTTCCTTCCTTCTTTCCTCGAGTCCAGCTCCATGTTGCTTCCTCTAATGAAGCTGGTTTGAGCAGGGTTTGTGTGGTGCAAAGCTGGGCAACGCAGGGCTTCGGTTTCTGAAAACAGACTCTGCCTTGACATGATCAATTATTCAACACCATCACCTCATCTCACCACTACAGAAAGCGTGTTTGTGTGCGTGCGTGTGTTAAAGAGGGGGAAGGGGAGTGTGTATGTGACCAAAAAGAGAAAGTTTGTGTACGTGAATATTGATTTGGTGAGATGGAATTGGTGTCAGACTTCTTGGGAGTGAATGTGTGTGTGTGTGTGTGTGTGTGTTGAGAGCTCACAGTAGCTAGTGACATCACTAGCCTTATCTCCCGAGCCCCATCTATCCTTCAGGCAATCAGTTTCTGCTGCTTCGCCATTTGGTTATTGCAGTTAGCTGGAGTACTTTCCAGGAACAATGATGCAGATACAGTTACAGCACTCAGCAATGCAGTAACACAACACCTCAGACAAGAATCTTTACCTTACCTCTATCATGAACAATACTGCTGACAATTAATGCTAACCAACTCAAGAAATGACCACTCAAAATGTTCAAATCTAAGATTTTGGAATCAGCCATTCAACATTCAAAGATGTTTCATCCAGGATTCTAGAATGACTCACTCAACATTTTAGAATCTATAACCCAACATTCACAACGTTCTGCATTCAGTCACCCAGCATTCTAGAAGAAGTTGCCGAACATTCTAGAAACTGGAGTTCAGCTTTGCAAAAAAAAGGAAGTAGTTGACAAACCACCAGGGTTATGTAGCCAGCTTGGCTCTTTATCCTACTGAATACTGTAGTTAACCCTCTAACATGACCTTGTGACAAACCTTAAACCATATCTGCACAAAAAGACCTTTTGTAGTTTTCAAGAGCCCATTTCTAACACTGTTACAACGCTACACTGGGCATAAGTACACACACACACACACACACAAATCTGTCAATCTAGTCTTCGGGGGAAGGATTTAACAAATGATGACATGATAAGATGAAGACATGAGACACGTTTCCCATAATTACTGTACACACAATCCTTTGAGACTGGTCGTGTACAGACTCATTTATATTCAGCAGCCCACCATCGCTAATGTACTTCCTGTGTATCTGCAGGCTCAGTATCCTCTGGTGGTATCTGGTGGTGCACAATATAAATATGGAGTAGGAGTTGTAGTGCCAGTAGCCGTAGCAGTCAGTGTTCAGTGTGTGTTATCAAGTGTGTCTGTGTATCGTCAGCGTGTGTAAGTGGGATGTACGTGTACATTCCTCTCTCACCTTGTCGTATGGAGACGTAGCGGCCGTTGGCAGCCATCAGGACCACCTGAGGGTGGCTCTCCTCCAGGTCAAACAGCTCGTCCTTGCCCGGCTTGGAGCACCTCCCTGACCTCAGCGTGCCCGTGGGCCCCATGGGGGACAGGTACCTCCCCTCACAATCCTTAAACGCCAGCTTCCCGCACTTCAGCTCCAGGGTGTACCCCGTGCCCCTCTCCTTGCCCTCTGCGCACAGCTTCCCGTCATTGCCCAGGTAGCGGCTGTCGCAGGTGCGCAGCTGGTACTTCCCGTCCCGGTAGACGAGCGTGAGCAGCGCCGCCACGCCCCAGGGAATGTTCCGGTCCACCGCCACCTCGCCGTCCTCGGGAGATAGGTGTGCGTAGCGGCGGCGGGCCACGGAGAGCAGGTTGGCCTGAGGGTGCAGGGCCAGGTGTACCGCCCACAGCTCTGCCTCCGAGATCATCTGGGCAAAGCAGGACAGGTAGTCACGTGACCCTCCGAAGAAGCGCAGGTAGGGCTCTGATTGGAGGGCCCAGCGCCCGTCTGATTGGGCCACAATCAGGAAGCGGCAGTCGGTGGCTCGCTCCTCGGCATCACAGGTGACCTTGCCGTCCTTGTCCGAGGCGAGGAAACGGCCCAAGTGGCTGCGCAGGTACACGACCTGAAGAAGAGGGCAGCTATGAGTTCAGTCTCGGCTGTTCCAGAACATCCTCAGCTGTAGTAGGAATGTGAGCAGGTGGGATCTAGAACGGGGCAGATGGCCTACCTGTTGGTCCTTGGGATCCTGCTCCAACGTCCAGATCTGCTTCTTCTTCAGGGAGGGGGCTGAGGCATTCACCTGGGGGACGCAGGTATGGGAGGGGGGAAGGGGAGGGGGGGGGCACATTGCTCATTAACACAGAGCAAGGAGACATCTGTGTTACTTTCTTCTGCTTCGTTATGAAACCCACAATGAGGGCTGCAGTGGTAGGATTCAACTGTGGGAGCGTTTGCCCAGTGTGTGTGATGTGTTCACCCAGTTGGGTGGACACAAGCCTATCCCCGGCTGAACTCCTGCTGAACCCTAAACCACAGGGAGAGTGACAGACAGCAGCAGGCCTCCCAGGACTGTTACCTTGAAGCCAAAGGCCTCATGGGTGAGGTAGCGGCTCTCGTGGTTGATCAGACCAAACTGGAGCTTCAGCGGATGGTTCCCGTTTGCGGGCATGCTGACCTGGAGGGGGAGAGGAGGGGGAGAGGAGGGGGAGAGGAGGGGGAGGTGAGGGAGAGCATGGGGGATGGACGGAAGGGAGCCGGGGGGGGTGGGGGCGGGGGGCAGGGAGGGAGGGTGCATTGACAAGTTAGACCGAGAGAGGAATGAATTTGTGAAGTGGTTAGTACCCGACATGATTAAGTCCGAAACACTGACGAGACTACAAATCTCTCAGTCCCCATTTTGAGTTGTCACACAATCACACACACGCGCAAATACTGTACACACACAGCTTTAACCGACTTACAGTAATTATGTTGTTTCTCCCAGATTTGGAAAGGTTTACTTCCCAAAGACTCCTTTAGCTGGTAATTATCTCTCTCTCCTCCACTTCTCGGCGTCTCTTCTCTCTTCTCTTCTCCTTCTCTCTCTCTGAATGTGTAGGACTCCCGGTGTGTTCTCCCTCCTCTCCTCCTTCTCTGTCGTTCCGGGCTCTGCAGTTTTCCCCCGTTTCCTAATCAGGATTATAGTCAGCAGGACTCAGAACTCCAGCACACACACTGTGACATCATCTGATCCTCCTTTCTCTGTTCTTCCCTCTCTTTCCCCAAAGAAAACGATTTATTAACTTTGTGTATCTTTCTTTTTCTAACAGCCCACCCCCCATCTATCTCTCTCTCTCTCTCTCTCTTTCTCTGTTAGTTACTTTATATGCCTCCATGGTTCTCAGGTTTACTCCCTCCATCCCTCCCTGACACTTGGTCCTAAACACTTTCTTTCTGTCAATTGCTCTCTCTCTCTCCCTCTCTCTCCCTCTCTTTCTCTCTCTCTCCCTCTCTCTCTCTCTATCTACCCCTCTCTCTCTCTCTTTCTCCCTCTCTCCCTCTCTCCCTCTTTCTCTCTCTCCCTCTCTCTCCCTCTCTCTCTCTCTCTCTCCCTCTCTGTTAGTTACTTTCTATGCCTCCATGGTCCTCAAGTTTACTCCATCCATCCCTCCCTGTCACTTGGTCCTAAACACTTTCTGTCAGTTGCTCTCTCTCTCCATCTCTTTCTTTGTGTATTGTTTACTATTGTGGTCTTATCCTCTGATATCCTGACTGGTATCTAAACTGGACAGCCACAACAACCCCTGTACTGAGCTCCCTACCTTTTTATTCTCCACTCCTCTTCTTCTATACCTCACCCCCTCTCTCTTTACATTCACTCACCCCCTCTCCTGCTTCCACTCCTTCCTCCTCCGTCCCTCTTCCTCCTTTTTCTCCTTCGTTTAATCCTCCCTTATTTTTCCCTCCAGTTTCCTCCGTGATCGGTGGCAGGTTTGGTCTGTGAGTCCGTTAAACAGGCTCATCTTCAGAGAATGTTCCAAGCAGGGCTCCCTCTCGGGCAGGCGACAGTCCTCTCCTTCCCCTGCTCCTTCCTTCACCAGACTCCTACATCTCTGCCACACGCCAGCTTTAGGTTTGAGTTCGCTTTTGTTGTTTCAAAGCTTTCTCTCCTACTCTTTCTTTTCCTCCTGTCCTGGTCCCTTTCTCTCTCTCTCTGTCTGTGACCTGTGTGTAATCCTGCCTTTCTTTGGCCTTGGGCTTTAGTCTGCTCTTTCTCCCTCGCTTCTCTCACTGAGGTGCATACAAAGCTAGGTAACCAGAAACACACACACACACTGTGTCAGGTAACCAGAGCCTTCCCTATGCCTCCCTGGGCTTGGGTGTATCTCCACTTACCTGGCCAGTCCTGGGTAGAGTTACAGCCCTTCTCTGATTGCAAGCTCTGTGGGTCAGCTCTGATGATACCAGGACCAGAAAGAGGGACCAAAGAGAACAAGGCTAGCAAGAATGCTTGAGAGAGAGAGGGAGAGAGAGGGAGAGAGAGAGAGAGAGAGAGAGAGAGAGAGAGAGAGAGAGAGAGAGAGAGAGAGAGAGAGAGAGAGAGAGAGAGAGAGAGAGAGAGAGAGAGAGAGAGAGAGAGAGAGGGTGAGGGATAGAGAGCAACTGACAGAAAGAAAGTGTTTAGGACCAAATGACAGGGAGGGATGGAGGGAGTAAACCTGAGAACCATGGAGGCATAGAAAGTAACTAACAGAGAAAGAGAGGAATTTGAATCTGAAATTCAGAGTCAGATGAGACCAGGGAATAAGACTTGGAAATGTATGACTTAAACAGGGGGCAGGTGGTCAGCTCATGGACTCACAATCAGTGTGTGTGTGTGTGTGTGTGTGTGTGTGTGTGTGCGTGTGTGTGTGTGTGTATGTGTGTAATCAAGCCCACCAATCAGTCCCTTGTAAGCCTGTTTGCGGAGTAAACAGACGTGTTCATAGCTGAGTCCTGTTAATCCCTCTTCCTATCATCACAACCTGGCTAATCTACCAGTCCCCCTCCCCCCGCCAAGCACACACACACACACACACACACACACACACAGATAACCTGAGGTGCATAGCATGTTAAATGCTTCATATACTCAATGATTTACTATGTGGGACTGAGATCGAGAATTGATGCCTTTTGCCCAAAAACACACCTGTACCCAAACCTCCTGCTACGTGTCAGAGCCACACAGATTCTCAATGAGATGATTTGCCAGTCAGATACAGGACATTGTCAGCTCCTAAGTCTTGATATTAATGGGAGCAGTACTTTATAATGGAAGATTGGGTTCCACTTAGATCCAGCCTGACATACAGACAGGGTTGGGAACCCCTGATGGTGACATCACCAGCAGCCCTGTGTTCTGCTTAGCAGGCCATAACCACCAGAGGGCGATCTAGTCACATTTAACGTGGGGGACATCAGGGGAAGCGGACTCCATACACAAACATAATTTACCAAAGCTAAGAAAACTCTGTGGGTGTGTTGATTTCATCAATGTGTTGATGTGTCTTTGCAGTGACATGTTTGAATGTTTCGGGGATGGAAAGGGTTAGAAATATGTCTTCTGTTAAAGAAAAAATGTTGATCTCGAGTGATCTGCTTCTCATACTGTGTTCTTAATTCATCAGATCAAGAGTACCTAACAGGGTCTACAGAGGAATCTTTCATGTGATCTGCTAGATCTCGCCAGTGATCTAGTGTTGACCATGGTCATGTCTTTCTGTCTGCTCTGGACTATACTCTTCTAGTCAGTTGATCCCCCCCTGGTAAGGGGATATGCGATGTGTGTCTGTGTGTGCGTGTGTGCCAGTCTTTGACTATGGGCAAACTCAATACCCCTTATCTTGGAAATGACATACATGAACTGGAAATCAGAACCTCACATTTGCATACCTGAGACCTCACCTGAGACAAACTGTCACACACACACGCTCAGACACCCCCACACACACTCAGCCACACACGCACACACATGTTCACCCACAATGAATGCTCAATAAAAAAAGGATTACTAAATGTTTATTATAAAAACATCATTATTATTAGTATTATTATTGTATGTCCTGCTCATAAGGACCCTATCCCACGCTCCATTACTCCCCCCCCCGACCCCCTCTCCCCGGCCCTGGGGGCAATGTCATAGTCTGTCGACCCGCCGCAGCTCTCGCTGCCGTTGGCACAGCGACGTCTGACGATGGCCAACCAGATGTTTTTTTTCCCTCTTTTTTTTCTGGGATGGCGACTGTGCCAGGTTCACCGTGGCAACTGTGGAATGGTGCTTCAGAAGCCATTACTGCGCTGCTCTGATGACACTCAAATAGCTATCATTACACCTCCTCAGAGAGAGGGGAGGTGGGAGGGAGGGGGGGGACAGAGATGGGATAGACAGAGGGGGGTGGAGGGGAAATTATAGGGAGAGGGAGGCGGCGAAACTGAGTTAACGACAGAGTGAGAAAGTGTGAGAAGGACAGAGCAAGTGAAGGGAGAAAGGAGGGGAGGTATAGAGAGAGAGAGAGAGAGGGAGGGGGGTGTGAAGTTTAAAAAGACCATTTCTGCGTTAACAGCCCCCAGCCTTTTCTAGCCTATTAAGTTCAGTTCAGTTCTGTTGTCCCATTTCCCTGGTCTATAGGGGGCCAATGCTAGCCCAACACGTCTCCACCTCCCTTCGTCCCTCACTCCTACACCTTTCAACATCCTTCCTTCCTCCCTCACTCCCACATCTCCCTCCCTCCCTCCCTCCCTCCCTCCCTCCCTCCCTCCCTCCCTCCCTCCCTCCCTCCCTCCCTCCCTCCCTCCCTCCCTCCCTCCCTCCCTCCCTCCCTCCCTCCCTCCCTCCCTCCCTCCCTCCCTCCCTCCCTCCCTCCCTCCCTCCCTCCCTCCTCTCCCTCTACCTCTTCCCTCCCTTCCTCACTCCCACATCTCTCCACTTCCTCCCTCCCGCACTCCTGCTCATCTCTCCCACCCTACCCCCATCACCAACATACCTCCACCCCGGCACCTCACTGCCTCCATCCATCCTCCCTCCATGCCCTTCCCCAAACCCTCAATCTCCCTTCCCCTTATTGACCTTCTCTCCCATCTGCCTCCTTCCCTCCTTCCCCTTCCTACACTCGGTCATGTTCCAAACCTCTGCCTCCTTCCTTCTTCTGCTCCCCCTTTTCACACGTCGCCTCGCCCGATATCATCCCTTCTTTGTCTCCCTGTCTTCGTCCACCTGTTAATCAAACCTCTCTTCCACCTTCCATCTCTCCATCATTCGCTACACCAGCTCTCTCCACTCTGACATCTCACCTCCCCTCTCCTCCATCTCTTCCTGTCGTTCTCGCTCCATCCCTTCTTCTCTTACCTCTCTATTTCCATGTATCGCTGACAGCAAGATGGACCCCCTCTCTCTTTCTCTCTCACCCATGTCCTTCTTTCTCCTCTTTCATTTCATCCCCCTCTCCTAACCCCTCCTCATGTCCGTGGGGACACACTTTTGGGATGGACAGGATGGGGGAAAGCTGATCTCTGTTCTCCCCTGTCAGTCTTCTCCCCATCAATAGCTTTAGTAGCTCTCCCACACACACACACACACACACACACACGCACGCACGCACCCCCACACACGCACACACGCACACACACACACACACACACACACACACAAACATTAATACATCAGGGGCAAGAGGTTAGGCTCTGACAGCTGTTGTAGTACCAGCTATGTCCACTAAGAGGCAGTGGTGTGCTGTTCCGTCATGGGTCCAGTTCCCGGGTCACAGAATATGTTTTTAGAGAAAATAAAGATTGATGCTTGGTTTGTCAGTCTTGGTGCCTGTGTGACTGCGTAGCACAGGAGGGCAGGATTCTATAACTATTTTTAATCGCTGTTTTATTGCTTCTGCTTCGTTAATGGGGGGCCTTCCAGAAACGTAAGAAGTGAACTCAAAGACGTCAACATGTGGACGTTATCAACGCTAAATCATCACTGCAATTAAACAGCAGAAGGGGCGTGTGAGAGCGAGAGAGTGAGGGGAGGGTGAGGGGGCGCAGGGGGGAGTGTGTGTGTGTGTGTGTGTGTGTGTGTGGGGGGGGGGGGGGGGGGGGGCATCCTAAATTCCAGTCTGATGTGACTTCTATAGCCTAAGCTATATGATTTCAGCCCGCCTATAAAGGCAACGTATTCCACAAATACTATGGTCCTGACACAGCCTATACATCCACCCATTGTGAAACAGAGATATGTAAATTCTTATTAATAAATAAATAATCAATTTAATAAGACAGACCCGTGTCCGAGGCTGCTTTATGTTATTTGGAAGAAAAATATATCCAAAATGTTGTATTAAGGATACATTCAACAATGTAACGCCATCTCACATGTAACCTGACTTTTAAATGTTTATTGTAGATTTATATACTTCCCAAAATAATACATATGTTATTTAATTATATTATTTATATTAAATCATACCAGCACAACCACAGCCGTAGTGTGCTCCAGCAGCCTATTATGCCTGCGTAGTAGCAAAGAGTTAACAAATGGTGCAAACGTGATGACTGAGGGACTGTATGAAATTGAGAACCAATCCGTATTGAGATTAACACCTTATTCCTCCTTGATTGGCCAGAACCGACTCAATGCACAGTCGGCGTTGTTTGGGACTCAGATCCCACGTGGGGTACAGACCATCACTTGCGTTCTTATTGGTTACAGCTACACTAACAGGACCCTCCCGTCCCCTGATCAAAATTTTATTGGTTTAACCGTCCGCGCGCTGCTCCTCCCTCCCCTTGTTTTCCGTCCGAACGGAAATATCTCTCTCGCGAGCTCCGTAGGCTCGGGCCCCCGGTTCGTCGCTTCACATCTATCAAGAGGCGCGTGAAACGAACACAGATCTGACATTTTGCGTCGGTCTCTTTAACAACCGCTATATGATTTCTTTTAAAAACATGATTATTAGATATGATATTTAAGTCCGTATCATCTGCGCTGAAAACGGCCGTCTCCTTTATATCTGTCATCCACTGTTGGCCATTAGTTCGTTTTATTGCCAATTGCCTGCGACATATTCCCCACTCTCTCTCTCTCTCTCTCTCTCTCTCTCTCTCTCTCTCTCTCTCTCTCTCTCTCTCTCTCTCTCTCTCTCTCTTTCTTCCTTCTCATATCCTTACAAAGCAGCTCCAGTTACTCCCTCTCTACTCTCATGTAGCTGTTACCTACATAAACACACTCACTCACTCACACACACACACACACACACACACACACACACACACACACACACACACACACACACACACACACACACACACGCACACGCACACACACACACACACACACACACAAGCACACAGCAGCCTTCTTCAGATAATATATACAATGAAAGATCTGACACCTACAATGATCTGTCAACATTTAAACACATTTAATGGAATAATATAATTAATTGGTATTAATAGAGTAAACTTAATTACATGAAGTGCAAAGGCCACTGGTCTGTTTTCTTTTGTTCCATTGCTGTCAGTTCTGCATCAATCTGCCCATTCATTCACCTATCCCCTCCATTCATTAGTCTCTTCCTCTCTCTCTCTCTCTGTCTCTTGTCCTTCTGGAAGGCCAGATGTTTGACCACCGGGTCAGTAGACTGAAGTGACAGGCCTTGGGCCACAGCACAGACAGACCTCCAGAACCCAGGCCACATAGCCCAGTTTCAGAGTCCCACTCCTGGGGTTGACATTTTGCTTTCCTCCACCAGTCTCCCGGATCCTGGATCCTCTTGTAAGTAAATGTGAAATAAGACACTCGTTAAATATCCCTCTGACCACTGTTCTACAAGCAATCTTCTACTCACGTCTCTACCCACACATCCAAATCCAGTGTTTATATTAGATCTGACCCAGGACCAGTCAGCAGCAGCGTTCCCTCCCTCTCTGCTGGGCTGAGGAGGGGGACTCCCCTGGGTGCTTGGCGACGATTGTTGTCGCGGCGATGGTATCCGTGGTAGTGGTTACCAGGGAGACGGCGGTTGCCTGTCTGACCTGTCCCCTTGTGCTGTCACGGGCATTATTGATGCACACCGCTGCTCAGCATTGTGGGAGTGCAGGAGGGAGGGCGAGGAAGACAACCGCTAACGAGTTCACAAGGAACCAAAAACTCTCCCTTCTCTACACCTTCTCTTTCACTCTCTCTCTCCAGCCCCAAACATGCCCGCTACACAACTAGAACCCTTCGTTGCCTTTCTGTCTCTTTCACTGTTTCTCTCTCATTCCAGCTCTTTCCCCTCCTCACCCCCCCCCTCTTCTCTCTCTCCTCTTTCTCTACTTCATTTCTCATAGATGTCTGTCCTGTGGGTCTGCATTAAGAATGGGCCTCTTCTGTGATCCATCATGACAAAAGGCACTCTCTCACTCCTGCTCACTCACTCTCGCTCACTCTCGCTCACTCTAGCTCACTCTAGCTCACTCTCGCTCACTCTCTCCCTTTCCCTCTCCCTCTGTCTCTCTATTTCTCACACACACACACACGCACGTACACGCACAGATTTTCTCACACCTTTACTTGCACAATGTAACAAGCTCATTCACATCCAACTCTCTACTTCTGTCCCTTATTCACCATTACAAACATGCACACACACACATCACACACACATATACAGAAATATACCTTTACTTGCACAGCATAAAAGTCTCATTCACAATCACAACCAATCCTCTTTTTCACTGGTGTGTGTGTACATACACACACACGCACACACACAGATACACACACAAATACACACACACAGATGCTGCCCCGCTGCTACGCCTGAAGCTAAGAAGCAGCAAGATTAATAATGACCTCTGCCTCCCCATAGACAGCCCAAAATATACACAGTTAGGAAAGAGAAGGAGGGGGAAGAGGTTGAGAAAGGGAAGTGGGAGGAATAAAAGAGATGGGCAGAGGAGAGATGGTGAGATGGAGACTAAACACACACAGTTTGGAGAGAGACAAGAGGGGAGACAGAGGAAGCGTGAGAGACAGAGACACACACAGAGAGAGAGAGAGAGAGAGAGAGAGAGAGAGAGAGAGAGAGAGAGAGAGAGAGAGAGAGGGAGGGGGGGGGGGGATGCAAGATGCGATGGAGACCAGTATACACAGTTTGGAGAGAGCAAAGAGGGGAGACAGAGGAAGCGTGAGAGACAGAGACACACACAGAGAGAGAGAGAGAGAGAGAGAGAGAGGGGGGGGGGATGCAAGATGCGATGGAGACCAGTATACACAGTTTGGAGAGAGACAAGAGGAATGGTGGAGAGAGGGAGAGGAGAGAGACCAAACATACACAGTTTGGATGTAGGGAAGCGGGAGGGGTTGCAAAGTGATGGGAAGGGAAGAAAAGGTATAGAGAGCGTGTGAAAGAGCAAGGAGGAGGGCATTTCTGCTTTGACGGTTGTTTGCTAGCTCACTCCCTTGCGCTACAGTGCTCACTCACACATGAAACATGCACGCACACACACATTCCTATGGCACACATGCATATCAACCCAGTTGTCTGCAGTGCAGGGGAGGGCTGTAATTGAAAACAGGGCTTCATAATCTGGGAGAATGACAGCGTTGAGAGATTAGGTGAAACCAAACATTAGCACAATCAAGCATGCGAGCACTGGGGTGTGGCCCGGTATTAGACACTGTCGTTATGATCACAAAGAGAACCAATACCAGTGTGTGTGTGTGTCAAAGGAGCCAGTCCAACAGCAACACTAACACAGATTAAGAGTCTTCGTACCACCAAACAATCAGTCAAACAACCAGAGAAAGCAGGAAAAGGTGTTTAATCAAGCGATGTAGCACATTCTCAATGCAATCAATAACACAACGATCTTTGAAAAGCCCAGATAACTGGGAGACGTGCTTCAGTGTGACCTGGTGACTAGACCCGTGGTGTTCATCTGTGAGGCGTGAGTTCTGATTGTCCGCCTTAACGACCGTTGCCGGGCTGGACGGCTCCTTTGTGGCTTATCCAGCTGCTGCTCTCAGGTGCTGTTTTGTTAACAGGATTACCCTCATTTATAACTGTGTTTCATTACTGTACTGAGCCGATAGGACTCACGCACACGCACACTAAGACATACAAAAAAACATACACACACACACACACACTATGATTACACTACACACTACAAATGCACAAAACATGCCTGCACAAAGAGACAGGCACACACACAAGCTCACAAACACACACACGTTAATTCAATCTGCTGACAGGGAAACATGGCAAACAACATCCATTATGGCCACAGAGCTAATTGGTAGTAGGGAGGGGAGGAGGGAGGAAAGGAATGAGGTGGATGAAGAGGGGGAGAGGAAGGCAGGAGAAGTTAAGGGCCGGAGAACAGTGATATGTTGGAGAGGAGTCCTTTTTGGAAACAAGCAGGGCACGTCAGCTAACTGTCTGTCTCTCCTCTTTTCAGCCTCTCCTCCTCTCCTTCTCTCCTCCTCTCCTCTCCTCCTCTCCCCTCCTCTCCTCCTCTCCTCTCCACCTCTCCTCCTCTCCTTTCATCTCCTCCTCTCCTCCTCTCCTATCCTTCCCTCCTCCTCTCCACCTCCCTTCCTCTCCTCATCCTCTCCACCTCTCCTCCTCTCCTCCTCCTTCCCTCCTCTCCTCTTCTCCTTCTGAAAAGGGACACTCTGTCCTTTGCTCTTGTTCTTTCCACTCTCTGCCTCCTCCGCCCCACATTTGTCTCTCTTTTTATAATTTCTCTTCTGTTTCTCTCCACCACCACTCTGGTTCTTTCTTTCTCTCTTTCTCTCTCTCTTTCTCTCTCTCTCTCTCTCTCTCTCTCTCTCTCTCTCTCTCTCTCTCTCTCTCTCTCTCTCTCTCTCTCTCTCTCTCTCTCTCTCTCTCTCTCTCTCTCTTTCTTTCTCTCCATCTCTCTCTCTCTCTCTCTCTCTCTCTCTCTCTCTCTCTCTCTCTCTCTCTCTCTCTCTCTCTCTCTCTCTCTCTCTCCCCCTCCTCTCTCTATTTTTTCTCTCACTTGTCATTTGCTGTCATTTCTATCCTACTATTTCTTTACATCAATTGTTCTCTTTCCTACCCTCTCCCCACACCCCCTCTCTCACTTTCTACTCTTTATATATTATTCCCTCCCTAGTCCCTTGCCTCTCTCTCTCTCTCTCTCTCTCTCTCTCTCTCTCTCTCTCTCCCTCTCCCTCTCCCTCTCTCCCTCTCTCTTGTGATATGTTAACAGCAGCAGTCATAGAGAGGAGTGTAGTACAGGTCTATAAAGTCAGGAATACGACCAACTGACTGGCAGGGGACATTAAGGCCAACCCTCCAAAACATGGACGTCATCCTGGTTGCTGTGGCATTAAAATGGCAATGACATTTACAGGATTCCTGTTTAATCACCCCACCCTCACACACACACACACACACACACATGCACACACACATATGTACGTTCTGTGCTCACCAGGTACCTTGTTACACCACAGGATAAAACTTTACTACAGGAATAGACAACCTCACACGTGTGCATACACCTACGCACACATGACAGCTGCTCAGTACCAGCTCAGCCTGCGGTGAGAGGGGCCTTCCTCTCATGTTTGGTGGAGCCATGTTTGGTGGAGCCATGTTTGGTGGAGCCATGGGTATATTTCCAGCCATCTTGTCCATCTTCTGCAAACTACTCTACCCGGCAGAAGTCATGGGGTTTCATATACTGGCGCCGAAAATGGCTGCCTAGGTAGGCCTCTCCTGCCAAAGTAAATTCCTTGTCTGTGCAAACTTTCATGGCGAACAAACACCAATTCTGTTTCTGATTCTGATAAGATCTGAATTATGACGATAGCTGTTTGTGGTCCATGACTTAGATTTGGAGAGGTCTGTCAGCTCAACATGTCAGTCTTGTATCTTGTATCATCTGAGCGTTGACGTAGACAGGCTCATCTTTGAGTCCAGAGAATAGAGTGTCATAGTCAGGTGACCTGGCGCTCAGGTCTATGGCTGTGTACAGGTTTTCATCAGGATCAGGAAGCTGTGTGGCATCACTTCCTCCCACTAACCTCCTCAGCGTGTAGATCACAAGCGCTCCCATAGCCATGACAACAACCATCACTAGCCCTGTAGAGACAAAAACCAGCATGACCATGGAAAAGAGCCCTGGCCCCTCCCCACCCTCTAGGTCAGAGGTCAGCAGGAAGGGGGTGGAGTTCTGAGCTCCCAGTTCGTTCACAGCCTCACAGAAGTACTGATCCCCTTCCTGTAGACTGAAGGTGGTGATTGTGTAACTTCCTGTTGTTCTTGGCAGTGCTCTCACCTGCCCCTCTCTACTCTGCCTGTACCAGGTGTATCCCTCCACAGGCAGGTTGGCATCGCTGCTGCAGGTCAGGTTCACCCAGCGGACCCCTGTCAGGGCACCAGGGAGGCTCGCTGACAGTGAGGTGTTCCTGGGGCCATACCTGACTCTGATGTCGGCAGCCAGGGAGAGACGGTGCTCATAGCCTGCAACAGCGCAAGAGTAACTTCCTGTGTCCTTTCTGCTGATTGGGCGCATGTAGAGGAGGTTACCCTCCGTCAAGGAATTGGTGAGTAGTTCTCCGTACTTGTACCAGACGTAGGTGGGAGCAAAGGACAGAGTACAGGTAGACATACAGGTCAGGGTCACGTTGTGACCCTCCGCTACAAGCACAGGAAACACTGTCACCCTCAGTTGTGTCACAAACAAAGTGGTCCCAGGGAACCTTCCAAAGCCTTCTTTGGTCTGAGTCTTGACCCTAAAGTGGTACTGCCCCGCGTCCTCCACTCTCAGATCACTGATTCTCAGGCTGGAGAGACCTGACTTTGCCACAGCTTTGACACAATACCCTGGAGATTCCTTGGCTGCCTTCTCTTCCCCCTTCAGAACACTTCGGACACTAACCCTGGAGGAGATGGTGATGGTGGACCCTACCAAGCCACACACTTCCTGGGTGAGGTAGGTGACCCTGAGGCAGGTGTCACCGTGAGGAAACACCCCTGTGGCCTCCGGGTGTTTCCCAGCGTAGGAGCAGCAGTCAGTCACAGCTGTGGAGTTATAGAGGAGAGCAGGCTGATGACGAGTAGCTTGTGGTAAAGGACGTCCGTTCTTGAACCAGGTGTAGGAGGAGTCTGAGTGTGTCGAGGTGCAGCTGGTATTGCAGGTGAGGGTCAGGTGGGCTCTCCTTCCTGTCACCTGTGTTTCTTTTATGTTTGTACCTGAAGTCGAAATGACAGATAAGAAAATGTTGATTTTATCCAGATTCATATTCGTCATTGACCTGTAACTAACTGAAAGCCCCGAGTCTTTACACCAGCAATGGAGATTGTGGTCATGGAGAGAGTTTAAGCAAAGGAATGTTTGTTAAATGGAAAAATCATGCCAAATAATCTTACAGATTTTACAGAAGTATAAGAAAGTAGACAGTACCTGACCCAGCGAGGAGGACAGAGAAGAACACCACAAATACACTTCCTGTCACTTTCATCACCATCTCTGCGTCACACAGTCTGAAAACCTGTCTGTGTGGTCAACAATAATTTAGTTTATAGCTTTGTAAAAACAAACATACTAAAATACTAATGTAACACCATCATTTTATGCAGATCTGTTTTAAACATTATAACAGGGACCTAAATTCCCAAATATAACTAGACAATAAACGAGCAAGTGAATTATTACCTAAAAAAATTACATGATAAAACTGACTGATAATATAATATTTAACAAACAAGTTACCGATTTAAAACTGAGTGCGTATTTCTAGTATGTAGTAAATAAATGTCATGTTTCTGACCCCAAAACAAGCTTGCCAGGATTTAATAAACAGAAAACGGATGCGAAATACATCCCATGATACTCACATCACTGGAGGGTAGTTCAGGGAGTTAAACAGCACTTTTAAATCAACCCTTTGAATGGTTTTGTCTGAAATTTCTTTTTTTTTGTGCAGTAAATTGTTCCTGTTGGTCTGCTTGCACCTTTCTCACAGTGAGCTAGCGGTTTGATGGCTGTGGTCTGTGTCTAAAGGTGACTAACACTTAGCTTCCGTCCCTCTCAGTAAACTTCCTGATGGCTAGATGCAGCTTTTTATGTTGTGTCAATGGGATTGAGTACTTGTATCTCTGTTATTCTTTCTCTGTGACTCTGTGTCGATGACTCTCTTTCTCTGGGACTGTCTTTTTTCTTCTCTCATAATCCCTTGCTATACTGTAGTAATAATAATCCCATGTAAAAAATTTACATATATGTAATCAACTGTGGTGGGACTGTTGGTGGAATGTTGTGTAACCAACATTTTGACACACATTATAGAGAGGGATGCGAACTCAGTGTAACTATCTGTTTAAGTGAAGAAGACATCTTTTTGCATAATCTAAACATTTACATGATTTGGTGTTTATCTAACTGACTAAGCAACAGCCTAGGAACTCTGTGTTGGTGTGTTTGTGCGTGCATGCGTTCAACAAACCGTATCAATGTCATAGGTTAATAACTGAACATGTAAATACCCCCGTCAGCCAAAAGGTGAGGGAAGAAAACCGGGTGGGGGTGGGGGGGGGGGGGCTGGGGTGGAGGGGGAAGAGCCGTTGACTACTCAAATAACTGTCTGTTGCCCCACTGTGACCCTGCAAGGAAGCCCACTGACACCATGGGGTCTGGCACCACAAGGAGTGTGTGAAGATATCTCCTAACATATGCACTCTGTAGATAAAATTCCAGAGAAAAGAAGAGAAGGAGAGAAAAAGAGAGGGGTTGGGGTGGGAGTAGCGGGCAAGACGGAGAGAAAGTCTTTACGTGTGTGTGTGTGTGAGAGAGTGTGTGTTTCTGCCAGACCACCTGAGCTGGATAATCAAGATATGACTCTATTGATGTTGCCTCAGAGTGTCTGTCTGTCTGTGTAGGTGTGTATTTGTGTGTGTCCTTGTCTGCCTGTAAGCTTCCGTATTTGTGTAAGTGTCTCTGTGTGTGTGTGTGTGTGAGAGAGAGAGAGAGAGAGAGAGAGAGAGAGAGAGAGAGAGAGAGAGAGAGAGAGAGAGACATAGACAGACAGACAGACAGACAGACAGACAGACAGACAGACAGGCAGGCAGGCAGGCAGGCAGGCAGGCAGGCAGGCAGGCAGGCAGACAGACAAGCAGGCAAAAGCAGATCCACACACAAAACGGTGGGCCCCTCAGTCTCCATCACACCACCCAAACCATGGAACTCTGCCCTGCTCTGTCGTAATGAGCACAGAACCTTTGCCAGGGGCCCACTGTGTGACCTCTTGACCCCAGCTAGGGACAACCTCACATGTAGAAACTCTGCACAACATCTACAATATGAAAGCTTGTGTATATAGTGAGTGATTGTGTGTGTCAGTGTGTGTGTGGTGTGTGTGGTGTGTGTTTTTGAACACAGACAACATATCTGTGTTAAACATCTGTGTGTACTGTGTTTGTACTGCATGTGTGAGCAACCAAGTGTCTTTGCCTGTGTGTGTGTGTGTGTGTGCATGTGAGTGTTTGATCAACATGATGCTCTGTGATGCAATGTGTGTGCATGTGTGTGTGTGTGTTGTGTATGTTTGAGCACATAAGACCACTGGCCAGGCTACTGGGCGAGCTCAACGTGTTCATCCTGAGGATATTAGTATTGTTATTAGCATCTCAGCTCCTGCCCCCCTGCTGGGATTAGCTAATGACTTTGTCCTGAGTGGCAGTCAACCTATTGGGTTGCCGGGTGTGAGGAAGGTAAAAACGATTGGACGGATGGGGGGGGGTTGAATAACAACTAAGCCCAGTCACACCACTGACTGTCCAGCTTTTTTCATGAGCCACATGACAAACCCACACCTACACACACACACACGCACACATTATGGTAATGCAGGTAAGTCAGTGTCCGAGGGCTAGTAAGGCATGTACACCTACCAAGGCCCTGCCACAAGCTGCCAGCCGGTTGAGGCCCGGTCACACACCTGAACACTGTCAGGTTTAGGTGTGTGACAGCGATGCCAGGGGCTGGGGGTGCGACAGCGGCGTACGTCCACACTCTCCCCCTCCACCCCTCCTGTCTGTTCTTCTCCATTCCTGCCACCTCTTCTCTCCTTCACACCATCCCCTCTCCGTCTCCCTTCCCCCACTCCATTCTCCTGCCTCGCTCGTTCTTTCTTTCACTGCCCGCCCTCCCTCTGCTCCCTTTCTCTATCTCCCGCATGACGCCGGGGCTCTCTACCTCTTTTCACTCTCCCTCTCTTTTCTTCTGTGAACGTACACAGTGTTTATCTCATTCTCTTCATCTCTGCCCCCCCCCCCTGTGCTACCTTTCCCCTCCGCCTTTCAACTCTCCTCTTTGTCTCCCTTTTTTATATTTCCACTGGCCCACTATGGTGCCACCCCCCCCACACGCACACGCAAAAACACTCACATACACACAGACACTCGCACACACAGTCACACACCTTAACACACCCGTGCGAAAACATGTACACACAAAGACACACATCCACACACCTTCCAAAAGTCGTGTTTTACATTTACAAGCATATCTATCAGTGAAGTTAGCTCCCAGCAGGTGGATGGCGGTACAGCAGAGGAGAGGGAGGGGGGGTGTCGGGTATTGGAGCCTGTATCTAAGCAGAGAGGATATTTATGGAGAGAGAGAAAAAGAGAGAGATGGTGAAAGAGAGAGATGGAAGGACGGTGGGTCATATAAAAGTCGTAAAGACAGGAGAGTTTGATTTCAACGTGTTTAAGAGCAGGGCATATGAGACAACTGCTGCAGTTGCTATGGATGGTTGGTTGTGTGTGTGTGTATGTGTGTGCTTGTGTCTGGGTGTCTGTGTGTGTGTGCGTGTGTGTATGTGTGCGCAGAGTGGGAGGGCAGTATGAGTTAGGAGTCTGGAGCAGCTGAGGGTCGTGTGTGTGTGTGTGTGTGTGTGTGTGTGGGGGGGGTGATGCAGACTGGACAGAGTGCTGGGTTAGGGAAGGACAGAGAGATGGAGGGAGGGAGGGAGAAGGGAAGGAGGAAGGAGGAGGGGGGTTGGTTTTCTCTGGGCATATGATGGACAGCTTAACGCCTCGTCTGTAAAACAGCCAAGCAACATGTTCCACATGCCAGACAAAAGAGGGGGGGTCCGTGTGTGTGTGCTTGTGTGTGCGTGTGTGTGTGTGTGTGTGCACACTGCAGAGGGGACTCATAGTGTATTGACCTGGCTCTCAGGGCCTGTGGGTGAAAAGTCTAAAGTGAAATCTACATGAAATTGAAATAGACATTTCGGCAATCATGTAATATCTCTTACATTTGACCAGATTCCATTATTCTAATGGTGTGGTGTTTTGTCAACTCCCAAAGCAGTGGGTTATAACTGACCACAGGGGCCTCTCCGCCTTAGCTCCAGTTGTGCAAGGAGAGTTTTAGGAAATGGCTGTCAGGCTGTAGTTGCCTTTCACCTCTTTTTTGATTCTCAAACTGGAAACCTTGAATCTCCCCTTTGTTTTCCACACATCTCCATCTCCTACCCGACCACATATACACAAGTTCCATCTGACTATTGTTCCTCTCCCGGTGGGCATGGTCTTCTCAGATGATGCTTGGCAAGTTCAGGAACCTGCATCTCATCTTCAAGTAGATGATGTTGTTCCAGGTATGATTCTAAAAGCACAATTTAGACCCAGGTGCTTGTCACAAGCATGACCTCAGTAAGTCTTATCAACAAATATTCATGTTAATAAGCCTTATGAGAAGCACCTGGATCTGTAAGTATTACCCTGCAAGGTTACCAGGTGTGATGGGTGTTGTTTTTCTCCCTCAAGTGTATCTTGAGCCGTGCCCAACAGGAAGAAAGGGAGTTACAGGAAGTAGTGATCATCTATTGATGAAAAACCAACAGAACGTGACGGCTCCTCTTTTTATCAACATCCTGTAACCCCTCCCCAGTTCTCCCCTCCCTCTCACCATGAATCACCTCATTCCTGTCAGCTGTCAGCCATGAAGGAGATACTTCAGCCTGAATTGGTTGGGCAGAGTGGGAGGACAAATGATTGTATTTCCCAATAATAGCGTGCTCATCAAAATATACTGTAGGCCACAGACACGTTGGGAGATATTTAAATCAAGTTAATACAAGCCCATTTGACATAAATGGACAAAAAAGTTGTGTCTTCTGTGTCTCCTAATTATGTGAGAGGCATGGAGGAAATTGGACGTGTGAGAGTGGGTGAGGGTGTGTGTGTGTGTATGCGAGTGTATGTGTGTGTGTTTATGTTTGTGTCGTGCTGTGTCTAAGATGGATAGGGAGAAAGAAAAGAGTGAAAGTGTGTGTGTGTGTGTGTGTGCGTGTGTGATGCTATGTGTGAGATTGGGAAAGAGAGAGAAAGTGTGTGTGTGTGTGTCTCTCTGTCATCACTAAAGAAGAGAGATGGTGAGATGGACAAAGAGGATGCCCCAAGGGACTATGCAGTCATCTAGCATGGTTGCCCAATGGTTGCTATGGAAACTGTGTGTGTACTGTGGCTAGTAGTGAGCAAAAGGGTGCGTGTGGATGTGGGGGGTTTGGTTGTGGATGTGTGTGGAGTACTATATTTAATATGTCTGCGTTGTGATATTGCTGTGAACTTATTTAGGTGGTTTGCGTGTGTGTGTGTGTGTGTGTGTGTGTGTGTGTAAAGAGAGAGGCAAAAAGATGAGGGGGGGGAGATGGGGAGTTAGGGAGAGAATGTGTGTGTGTGTCCTATGGATGGAGAGATCCTATCATTTAGAAACAGGACCTCTCTGTTGATGACTGATCTGGAAGATGGAGTGATTGATGAAGGACAGGGATGAGCGCTTGATGAGATGAAAGAGTAGAAAGCTATCGGAACGCAAATACAAACACACACACGGTGAGAGACAAGGTCCATATCCCTGACCGCTCCTTCAGATGAAACACACACTCACACATACACTCACACACACACACACACACACACACACACACACACACACACACACACACACACACACACAGTCTTATGCGTGGAAGATGAAGGGATGATTACAGATGAAACGTTCTTTGAGGCAACAGAGACGTGAAGTGAATAACACTGACTATGCTATCACACATGCTCATACACACACACACACACACACACACACACACACACACACACACACACACACAGACTAGGGGAGTGGTAGTTAAAGGCAGACATGACATACGGGCTCAGTGACACATTGGTGATAAAGTCCACTTTGAACTTGTTTTTCTCTTTGACTCCCTCTTTTCCTTCCTTCTTGGGAAAGAGAGAGAGAAGGAGCATGGGAGAAAGACTGAGATAGCATGAGAGAAAGGCAGAGCGAGAAGGGGAGACAGAGAGAAGGAGAGTGAAAGGAGGGGGAGACAGAGAGGAGGAGAGTGAAAGGAGGGGGAGACAGAGAGGAGAGTGAAAGGAGGGGGAGACAGAGAGAAGGAGAGTGAAAGGAGGGGGAGACAGAGAGGAGAGTGAAAGGAGGGGGAGACAGAGAGGAGAGTGAAAGGAGGGGGAGACAGAGAGGAGAGTGAAAGGAGGGGGAGACAGAGAGGAGAGTGAAAGGAGGGGGAGACAGAGAGGAGAGTGAAAGGAGGGGGAGACAGAGGAGGAGAGGCTAATTTGTCTGTGGTTAGGAGGCCTTTTACCCTCTCCACCCACCTGACCAGCACACACACACACACAAACGTACAAACAAAGGACCATAACACACACACACACACCTCTGGCACCTCGGGAGTGTGGCCCTGCTGTGCCAGGCTGTGCTAACATGTGGGAGCAGTTACAGCACAGAGCCTGTGCCAAATCTACTCAGAGCAGAGCATACTGCTGGCAGGGACACACACACACTCGCATAGTTTGCAACCGTAGTTACAGAGTAATCTCCCTTTTCTACTGCACAGACATGGTCACGTGAACTGCTGTTTGATGACTCAGCACAATGCAGAGATCAAATTCTGCTTAAAGCTTTCTGATCACGTTTGTTTTCAAGTAGAAAGCATAGAAATAACCTTCTCCTGGAACAGCGTGAGGATCAGACTGTGGGTGAACATCCTCTGTGGAAGCTGTCCAGCGAAAGGCTGCCGCCAGCCCTCTGAGAGAGAGGCAGAGAGATGTGTTGCCGTGCACACCAGCGTGACTGTAACTTGTAGAGGCATTTGGTATGGGCAGATATATGATGGCAATATTTGATCCCCTGTGCAATGTGTTTGGAGGCACGGCCAGAGGTAAGAACACACTGAGTGCTGGGGGAGGTGGGGGGGGGAGGTGGTGGGGAGGGGGGGGGTTGGTGGTGGGGGGGGGTGTGTGGTGGGGGGGTGGTGGTGGTGGGGGGGGGTGGTGGTGGTGGGGGGGGGGGGGAGGTGGTGGGGAGGTGGGGGGGGGGAGGTGGTGGTGGTGGTGGGGGGTGGTGGTGGTGGGGGGGGGGTGGTGGTGGTGGGGGGGGGGGTTGGTGGTGGGGGGGGGTGTGTGGTGGGGGGGTGGTGGTGGTGGGGGGGGGGTGGTGGTGGTGGGGGGGTGTTTATCTAATCTCCCTGACGGTGTCCGTACAGGTGAAACAGTACATGGTGCTTACAAATGGAAGCTGCGTGCGTGTTTGTTTGCATCTGCGTGTGTGTTTGTGTGTGTGTGTGCGCGTGCGTGCAAGTGTGTGTGTGTTTAAATGGCCATCCAGCGGATCCCTGCCAAGTGGCCCCAGTCTGCCCCAGCGACAGTGGTCGAGAGGACGTATATTTATAAGGACGGCAGCTTCCAGATCATATCCCAAATATCACACACATTCCTGCAACAACCTCCTATGGCATTGGAGCTATCAGCTGTGGCCAGTCAGAATTTACAGGATAGTTGACCTACATGAGCCATAAAAACAGAAAGGTGGACTGGGATCTAATACCCCCCTGGTGAGTCCAGTCAGCTGTGCTGTGTGCAGCACCCTAAATCTTCCCCCTAGGGATAAGTTTCCCGCTGAGAATGTGCTGCTATTCCAAATATCAGCCACTTGCATGAGCGTCTGCCAAGTCTGCATGTAACACCCCTCTCAGACTCCAGAGCCACAGGGCTGGGCTAGGGACTGAGCTACCTACCGCAGAAATCAGAACGTTTGTGCATGGTGTGTCCTCACATATTTGTCACTCTCATAGCGCACTTCAAAATGACGATTTCA
This sequence comes from Hypomesus nipponensis, assembly GCF_054491055.1. Taxonomy (NCBI): domain Eukaryota; kingdom Metazoa; phylum Chordata; class Actinopteri; order Osmeriformes; family Osmeridae; genus Hypomesus; species Hypomesus nipponensis. The sequence continues at coordinate 8,920,589 of NC_140373.1, read as the reverse complement.
CCTTTGGAGTGTGTTTATTACAGCTAGCCACTTGGATGTGTTGGAGCTTGGAACCTTGGTCTGATGACGAGACGGCCCTGTCTGAGACCTGTAAACCTTGGGGTCGACTGGGCTCGTGGTCTAATGACGAGACACCTGTTATTGGAGGTTTGCAGAGCAAGGGTTAGATCCTCACCTGGCCACCGGAATGCTTGCAGGCTCCACCTGCGGACTGTGACAAGTGTTACTTTGTGATCTGTGGCGTCCAAGACACACACACACACACACACATTTTCAGCTCACCTCGTCCAAGGTTCACACCAACTTCACTCACTCTGTCTGGCCATTGGCTGTCCCTCAGGAAGAGGTCAACAGGCTCCATGAATCATGCAGCCTCATGTGACACCTCTTCTGTCACCCTCCCACGGGTTCCAAACAGCCTCTTCTACTCAGGTCCTCTCCTCCCCATGCTTCCTCCTTTCATTAGGCCCTTGCTTTGTTTCCTTCCCTTCTCTCTACATGAACCGAACCAAACAACTGAAGTGGACTGAACCACAATTCAGGGATTAGGTAACCATATGTAATAGTGCACGACCAATGCAACCCAGAGTGGTGTTGTAGTCATCCAATCCTTAAGTCCTCTCTATCACATATGTGCGCACACACACACAATCCATGTTTAGCCATAGATGGATCTGTGCAGTGAGCTCACACCAGCTCATGTGGACGATGGATGAGGTGAGGTAGAGAAGAGGTGATCTTCTTACTCCCACACCATATGACCCCAAAATACCCCCTATCCAACACACACACACACAAACATACACACACAAACACACAAATTGCAGCTGACAACCATTCATTCAGGCCAGTGACATACACAGGCTATATCTGTATTTATAAGAACAACCTCCCACTTTTCACCCACACACACACAGTCACACTGCACCTTGCTATAACCCCTAGCTTAACTTTGACCACATAACCTTCCACAACTCCCTCCCATCTCTCTCTCTCTCTCTCTCTCTCTCTCTCTCTCTCTCTCTCTCTCTCTCTCTCTCTCTCTCTCTCTCTCTCTCTCTCTCTCTCTCTCTCTCTCTCTTTCACACACACACACCCACACACAAGTGTGTACACACAGACACACACAAAATCACACGCACACACACATTGTTTGCTCTTTTGGATTTGAAAGCCCTCAGTCATTAACCTCGAGGGCAGCCCTGGCCTCCCATTGTACCCCTATCTCCTGCATTCTGGGTAAAGTAGTTTAACAATGTCAACCAGATAAGCCCAATGCAAACCTGCTGATAAGCAGTCAAAGACGGCACTTAATGTCTGTATGTTGTGAAGGCGATGGTTAGCTAGGGGGCCGAGAGAAGGATGTCAAACACCATGTGCTGTGTGGTTATGTGTGTGTTTGAGTTTGTGTGTGGCTGCGTGTGTGTTTGTGTGTGTGCCTGCATGTGTGTTTGTGTGTGTGCCTGCATGTGTGTTTGTGTGTGTGCCTGCATGTGTGTTTGTGTGTGTGCCTGCATGTGTGTGTGCCTGCATGTGTGTGTGCCTATTTGTGTGTGACTGCCAGACACCTTGTTTCATATCTATCTTTTCAATGGGAGATAAACCACCCACACAGCCCACAAAAAAAAGACAACAAAAATACAGACATACCACGAGACAAAATGTACGTATTACTGACTTGAAAGCACACACACACCATGACTCAAAGTGTGTATAAGTGACTGAACCATACTTGCAGCCAGGCACCATTAGATCAGTCACTCAGAAAGTGGGTGACTCAAGCTTTCCAATGCTGTTGAGGCAAACAGAGTAAACTGAGGGGATTGTTCCAGAGAATGCTATATTTTGTGAGTTGTCACAAGTCAACCACACTGTAATATAAGACCATAGGTATGGCTGGGACCTTAATGTTGCAATGAGCGCAGTCAGAAAGGACTTAGTTGCAGTGTGATAAAAAGGTGAGAATTTGTCACAGGAAGTCCCTAATAAAAACAGTGTAAATCTATGCACTTTGTCCCAGAAACTCAATAGTCAATAGGGGATAGTCTACACCTCTTTTCTTCCTTCCTTCTCTCTTTCACTATCACACACACAGGTTTTGGAAATCAGTGTGTTCTTGCAGGCAGGAGTAAAATTATATGGCTTCTTTGTGTCTTTAATGGTTCTTTTCCGTTTTCATTTTAGTGAATGCCTGACCCACCTGTACCGCCTGAGGACCCCCCCCCACTCTCTCTCTCTCTCTCTCTCTCTCTCTCTCTCTCTTTGTCTCTATCTGTCTCTCTCTCTCTCTCTCTTTGTCTCTATCTGTCTCTCTCTCTCTACGTCTCTCTCTCTCTCATCACACAGATACAGTTTCATATACATTTCGCATCCTCCCTCTTTTATTTTTCCCATTCTTCAGTGACAAATGACTGAACTGAAGACATGAAATAAAAACCCTCAGCCATTCAATGTTTTAGTATCTTTATTTAATGAAACGCGAAAAAGGCAATAAAATTAAGATAAATAATCTGTTTGTTTTTTTTTACATAGGAAACATTTTAATAGTATTTCCAACAATGACGAAAACGATGTGTTCTAGCCTTTACAGGCTGTCAACCATACCAAGACGTTTCCAGTGGGTCTCAAAAACATGTTGCGCATTGATGATGATCACTTCCCTTAATGTGATGTCCAGACTTGAATCCAGTGTTTCTTTAAGAAAATACAGTAAAAAAAATATGCTAAAGACCCATGAAGTTACATTTAAATGGATTTTCACATTCGAGTTATCTTAAAGCTTTTGCTTTGCAGTGTAACAGCAACATTGTTATAAAAAAGTAAATGTCAGATGACAAAGGCATTATGTTCTCACTCTACAAACCCTACACCAACAGTCAGACAGTCATTACAGGCTTGCATACCAGTCAGATAATGGCAAAATAAAATATAAAATACATAAAAGACATACATTTTTTGGCAAAGCAGGAAGAAAAGTGACAAGAAGCACAATTTGATTTGATCCTTTTTCTCTTTTCTCTCACCATCGGCCTCTTTGATTGGCTCTGATTGTCCTTCACAGTCACGCGATGCCATGGCGGTTACCATGGAGCCTTCAAGTGCATCTGCCAGGCGACATGCTGACAATGTGTCAACAGTGTTTTCCAAACCACTCCTGACAACATCAGTTAGACGTCTCCAATCCACGAGAGGAACTTCCGACAACCAATATGACAATGATTGCATGAGTTCCCAGATTCAGATTTGATTGAACTGTTTGACATATTGCAATTCTAAAATGTTGAAACGTGAACTTAGAAGAGCTTTGGTTTGTCTTTGAGGCCATATAAATGTCTACATCCAGGAACACTCTTCCGGGTAGACAGAATGACCAGTGACGAGTAGAAACTCTGTTTCTTCTCAGCATGTGATGCCCACAAGTAAATCACATGACAGAAATAATGATCAACCCAAAAGAGAGATATAAAAAAACAGGTCAAACAATGGTGTACTTTCTCTCTCTTGCTTTCTCTCTCTCTCACACACGCACACACACATACAGAAAAAGGTTTTCAACTTTTCATACAAAAACAGCCCTTCTCCCTCCCCCCACCCTCACTCCCCACAGTCCGACTATCAGTCCAGTCCTGCCCTGACGTATGTACAACCTTATTTACACTCCACACTCCCTCCCTCCCTCTCCCTGTGGCATTTAGACACAAACTGTTCAGTGCAGGGAAAGAGGGCATTGACCCTCCCCTCAAGTGAAAAAGCCCCCCCCTTTGGAAAAAAAATTATTTGAAAAAAGAGTAACTCTCCTAGTCTATATTATATATATGTATATTATTTACAGTTTTAACATTATGCTGTACACAAAGGTTAAGGAGCAATCCGCCTGTACATGAATGCACCTGAATTGAAGGGTTGGAGAGAGGTATTGAGGTGTATGGCTTGACTGGAGAAAATCATTCATTTAGCCTCCTCAGAGAAGACTCTTTGTAAATCATTTGATGAACTAATATTCATAGGATTTACCTTTTTTTAAAGTGTTTAAAGACTTTGAGGGCGTTTAACATTTAGTGTGCTTGAGCACACACATTCATACGCAAAAGCACACACACATCAGAACTACAGTGTTTTTTAGTATTTGTTTTGGTCCTGTTGGGAATCCTCAGTCATGTCAACAATAAAACTACTGTGGTCAGTGAGACCTTTAAGACCATTAAACCAGTGTGGAGAGACACATTCTCTCCGTCTCCCAGTCTCTCCCCCAGTTTCTTTCTCTCTTTCAGTGACTGGAGTGGAGTGACTATCCATGGAGATCCATCGTTTCCTCTCTGGGAGTCAGACAGTCTGTGTTACTAGCAGTGGTGTGGTCCTTCTCTCTTGAGAGGCCTTCCAGAGCGGCTCCCCTGAACCCCACAGTGCAGCACACTCTACAAGGGTGCGTTCACTATCCACACAAAGGCCGGGCGGAGTTAGGGTTCTATTCCAACAGGGCGGGGTTAGGGTTCTACTCCAACAGGGCGGGGTTAGGGTTCTACTCCAACAGGGCGGGGTTAGGGTTCTACTCCAACAGAGAACAACCAGCGCGGGGCCTCCTCAGACCACACCATGGCTAATACACCAGGACCTGACGGGTTCCTTTCTCCAGGCTCTTCTGGGTTCGGACCAGACCTTTCCCTGTCCCATTAACCGAACACCATGGCCGGTGACAGTTACCCTCTAATGCCTCACTCTCTCTTTCCTTCTCTTCATCTTATCCATCTTCTCTCTGCTGTTCTCCATACCAAAGAGTAAGAAGGGTGCCTAAGTTGAGGAAGGGGGCAGTTGTCGTGAAGGTTCTCTTTTACCCTCTGTAGTTCTGCTAGGACACAATGGCCACGCCCTCTGCGCTGACCAGCTGGCCTGTTGTTGGGTCGTAGGTTCCAGCCAAGTAGAATAGGTCCTGGGTCCCACCCCCTGGCTTGCGTCGGCCAATCAGGTGTTGATACTCATCCCTGCTGACCACCTGGCAACGGTGGGAGATGGTCTGGACATCGTTCTCGTCCTCGTGGCTTGACTGGTACAATGCATGCTGGGTGGAGAGGAGAGGGGATGGGTTATAGGTTAATTATTCAAATCAATTCCAATCAAATTGTATTTGTATTGTTGATTAGATGCAATGGAATACATACAAAAAACGTTCTAATGTTTCAGTCATGCAAATGATTCCAAAACGTCTCATTGTGTCAACTATCAATCTTGTTTTCTCTTACAATCTCACTCTACAGTTGCCTTGTTATACTGATAGTCCATTATCTATTTGTCTCTGATGACACTGAGACAGACAGTTGGACCGACAGAGGGACACACAGACAGATGGGCTGACAGACAGACAGCTCCCTGCTCCTCACCCTGCCGTCGCGGTGCCTCTTGCCCAGACGGGTCTCCTCAGGGTGGTAGAACCACTTGACCCGGACCACCATGCTGGCGCTCCACGACTCCCAGAGAGACTCCACCCTGCCCACGTAGGGCAGCTGGGGGCGCCCGGGGGACAGGAACACGGCACAGTCCCCCACGCGCACCGTCTCCCCACCGCGCACGATGGCTTTGTAGAACAGCTTCCGGGCCTTACCCTTCAGACCGCGCCTCTAACGGGGGGGGGGGGGGGGGGGGAAGAAAGGCATTTCAGTCTCCCAACACCTCAGGGATCGACATCATGCCTTCTGGTATAGGTCTTTTTACCTTATAACCTTTTAACATGTCAACACAGCCTCAGCATGTCAAAGACATGCCAGAGATCAATCTCCTTACCTGAGTGGGCTCTCCTGACCAGCTCCATAGCTGCCGATTGGGCAGGTGGGCAGCCATGTTGGGCCGGGGGTCAGGTGACGACATCCTCTGTCGTTTGGGGTCCTTGGGTGGCTTGCTCTGGAGGTCGCCATGGCTGTCAGAGACCTGGGGGGGCAGCGGGTGTGCGTTCCTTTTGGCTGTGGGGTTGGCTGTGTTAGTATTACTTTTGCCCTTGGATACATACTCCTTTCGCTCTTCCATCCTCTCCCCTCTGACCTTTGACCCCTGGACGGCCACGGCTGTTTTGGTGACGTAGGCGTGCGGCAGTGCCGGGGCTGCAGGGGCGGGCTTAGGGGATGGGTCAGGGGTCAGGGTGTGTCTGTGTTTGTGTTTGTCCTGCTGGAGCAGAGCCCGGCGCAGGAGCACGGAGGACGTCTCCTCGTCTGAGGAGTAGGAGGAGTCGTTGTCGGAGGAGCAGACGGAGGAGGAGGAGGAGAGGGAGCCGGAGGAGGAGGAAGAGGAGGAGGAGGAAGAAGAGGAGCAGACGGAGAGGCGGGAGAGGAAACGCCCGCCGCGGAGCGACGTCGCCGCAGCCCTCCGCCCGGGCTCATCTACGTCACCTTGACCTTCCTCGTCGTCATCTTGACCTTCCTCGTCGTCATCTTCGTCCAGCTCGGAGTAGGAGCTGGGGCAGTCGCTCGGGTAATCCAGCCCAAACTCGGCCCCCAGACCCCCCAGACCAGACGAGGGCACAGCCCTTCCCAGAGCCGGAGCCCCCTTCAGAGCTACCTCAGCCCTAGAGCCTGCGCTCTCTCGCGCGCCTCGTCCTCCCTTCTTCCCCTCCTTCAGGGGGAGGGGGGGGTGGATGTACCTGAGTGAGGGAGTGCTCCCCCTGCCCCCCAGGCGAAGGAGAGCCTTGCTGTTCTTGGTCTTGGGTGAGGTCACACCCTCGTGGTCCAGCTTTACCAGGAACTGTTTCCTGTCCCGCTCCATCAACTTCCTGCCGGAGGAGGAGGAAGAGGAAGGGGCTGACATTGCTCCAGCGGTCGAGGGGTCCCTCAGCCCCAGGGGTGTCACCGTGGTAACAGGCCGGCTTCCGAAGGTAGCGTAACTATTGGCAATGCTGCTGAATGAGTCCACCTGGAAGGAGGAGGAGCTAAAGATGCCTTTGAGAGGGGTGGGTGGTGCCAGGGAGTGAGGGGCGGGGCAATGGAACACACCGAGGTCGCGCTCCCTCATGCGACGCTGGGACTTCCTGGACGTTCCATTAAACAGGAAGAAGTCAACAGGAGGTCTCTTCCTGTTAGCGACATTAGCGCTCACTGAGGACAACCAGGTCGATGAGGAAGTGTTGCCTTTGGTTGTGTTCTCTGCGGATGATGATGATGATGATGATGCAGGGTTCTTGGTCTCTGAACGTATCTTTTTAGGCCGGCCCACTGGAGAGATGGAGGAAGAACAGAGCAGATGAGAACAGGTTTATTTTGTATCTCTCTCTCATCTTCCCTACAGGGTCAGGTGAGCCAATAACAGTCTCTAATAACAACAACCATCTTGTTGTTTGTCTGGAGGCGATCTGTCAGAGAAAGAAAGACAAAGAGCTAAAGAGATTGTGATAGAGGAAGAGAGAGCTGGTCCAACCAGTATGTCCAACCCAGGTGGCAGTTTGGCTGCAGGCTATATTAGCGACTAAAGCTAACTGAAGCCCAAAACACACCGACATGTGTGACCAACTGCTCCTAACCACATGTTGACAGTAGTCAGTAGTCAGTATTGACAAAGTCCTCCTTATCACGTGTCAGGCTGGCTGACAGGGGAGGGGTGCTAGGTATGTTCCAGTGTTAGGACTCTTGGACTCCCTGAACATTTACCTGGTCTCTTCTCCTGGTTTCTTGCTCCTTTCTCTTCATTGGCCAGACTCTCTGTGATGGATGTGTCTCTCCGCTCCTGGGTGGAACTTTGGTATCCCCGGCGACCAGGTGAGACCAGGAGAGCTGGGGATGGCTCCGCACCTAAGAGAGAGACAGGGAGAGAGAGAGACAGAAAGACAGAGAGAGGGAGAGACCTTAGGAACAGATTAATGGTGTCTGATTTTTCTAGTGCCATGATCAAGATGACCATCGTCCCGTCATGCCTCCGTCCTGGTGTACTCACAGTGTATCTGGTAGCCTGGGGGCAGTAGTCGAATGTTGGGCAAAGAGATCCTTCCTCTGTCTCCATCATCAAACTCCACCATCACACTCCCTTCCTTCTCCTCCTCACCTGGCCCTCCTAACACACACAGGGACCAGGGTCAGTGTGTGCTTGTGAGTGTGTGTGTGTGCATGGATGTATGTGTGTGTGTGTGTCTCACCTCTGTGGACGTATCCAGGGTAGAGACAGCGGGAGCGCTCGCTCCAGTAGGCACAGACACGCGTCCCTGCAGTCAGGATCACCTCAGTCTGAGGGCGCACGTCTAGCACCTGGCCAACACACACAGCACACAGTGAGTTCAGGAACACACCGGTCACACACTGCCAACACACAGAGAGAGAGAGAGAGAGAAAGAGAGAGAGAGAGAGACAGAGCGAAAGCGAGACAGAGAGAGAGGGGGAGGGGGCGGGGGAGGGGGAGGGGGACGGGGACGGGGACGGGGAGGGGGAGGGGGGACGGGGACGGGGACGGGGAGGGGGAGGGGGAGAGGGAGAGGGAGAGGGAGAGAGAGTGGGGGAGAGAGAGAGAGAGACAGAGAGGGGGGGAGGGGGAGGGGGAGGGGGAGGGGGAGGGGGAGGGGGAGGGGGAGGGGGAGGGGGAGGGGGAGGGGGAGGGGGAGGGGGAGAGAGAGGGGGAGAGAGAGGGGGAGAGAGAGGGGGAGAGAGAGGGGGAGAGAGGGAGAAAGGGAGGGAGACTCACAGCTTCCTGCAGGAGTTGCTCCAGAGAGTAGATCCTGGGTCTGTTTCCTCTCTCCCCATCAATAACTACACTGAATCTGGATCAGAGAGGGGGACTCTGGGTTAAACATCTCCAGGGGCAAATGGAGTACACACACAGACGCGCACAAACACACACTTACATGTCAGGTAGGTCCAAGGTGTGGACCACAGCAGCATACAGCAGCTCATCCTCCTTAGAGATGAGCACCTTCAGACCATCTACCAGCATCTCTCTGCTCAGGACACAGTTAGGCACGGCTGGGGAGAGATGGGAGGGGGGTGGTTAGAGACACATAAACATGGTGTGTGTTAGTGTGTGTGTGCGTGTGTGTGTGCTCTTTTACCTGGTACTCGGTGCATTTGAAGCACATGATCTAGCTCCTCCTCCTCTCCCTCAGAGAAGCTGCTCTCTTCATCCAATCGGAAGCCTTCATCAGCAGCAAAGCTCTCGAGCAGGCGACTCACCGCGTGCCCCTTGTTCTGGACCAGAAACAGGAAGTATTTTTATATACCCATTTGGTTGAGATTAACACACTAGTTTTTTTGATGAAAACCTTTATCCCACAGAAAGAAAGATTCACAAGATAAACACACACCTAAACACTAAGCCTCCCTCCCCACCCACCCATACATAAAACGTCTGTCATTTGGTTATATTTGGTTCCTATCTGTGGAAAACTCCATAGATACACAAACACATACACACACACACATACATACACACAAGGCTCTGGTCCATTCCTGTCTAAGCCAGTTTATCTAATGATGACTGATGAGTTGTCAGACCATTAAAGTTAGCTAGTTCTACAGGTTTCTGCCTGTATTTTGCCTTTCCAACAAAACACTTGGAAGAATGCTGTGTGTATGTGTGTTTATCTAGGGAGTTTTCCATAGATAGAGATCATATATTTTAGTGACAGAAGTTTCGTCACCAGAGGCTACAGAAGATTACTCAAATCACTAAGATGGTACGGGTGTGTGTGCGTGCGAGTGTCTTTCTTCTAGGTTGTATGGTCATGAGCGTGTGTGTTTACGACATTCTCTCAGGACGAGTTTCAGCTAGTATCATTGTATCCTTTGACACATAGAGGAAGCATGAATCAGCCAACAGATACCAGGTGCTCAGCCCAGGTTAGGTTGAGAAGACCGGCATCCTGGTGCTTACAGGGTCATAGCTTCTGGGGCAAAGGGGTGGGAACGCTCTAATCTTCATTAACTCCTTTTCTCTCTCTTCTACCCCACCTCACCTCCCTCCTGCCCCTCACCGGCCCCTCACCTGGTCCTCTTGCTCCTCCTGCCCCCCCCCCCCCCCCCCGAGGGGAACTCTGTGACAGCCAACAGGACAACCAATCACAGAACATGTTCCCATCTTCCTGCTTTCTGCCCTCCAACTTTTGACTTCCCAAAATCCTCACCTTTCCCAGAATGCCTTGAAATCTGGCGCCCCTCTTCATTGATTCCTTGTTAATTCTGTTGGCTGATGTCTGAGATCCATGGTGCCCCCTGCTGTCATTGAGACTGCAGCCTGCCAGAGGGGCCACCCAGCTGGATACAGAGGCTCTCCTGGTCCCTTGGAGGTCCTGGAGGTCTGGGTGTCGTCTCACTTTAGCACCGGGCCTAGGCTCATAGGGGGACCTCCTCCTTTGGTCTGAACTGGGCATGCTCACAATGCCTGGGGACAGGTACACAGTTTCAATGACAAACTGGAAACAAAATCTTCTCTAACATGTCCAGGAAGTTCCATTATTTCTCACCTTGAAATCCAGATCTCTTGCTTCTGGCTTTCTGACTGGCTTGCAGTTTTGTGGGTGAAGGCACATAAGCACCAATGGCGACCGAGGTTGGAGGCCAGTCTTTGGAGGATGATGAAGTCCTCTTGATGTCACCAGTGCCGACTTCGCTGTCGTAGCTGCCGTCCTCCTCCTCTTCCTCCTCTGTGGAAGCAATCAGGGATCGATGTGATATATCCGAAACTATCTGAACCTTTCTACCAGGTTGCTTCATCTTACGGTATTGACAAGGTATTGACATCTGCAGTAGCTTAGAGATCACTCACACAAAGATTCTCTTCCTCTCTCTGTTTCTAGTCACATGCTACCACAAATTACCACGCATGTCTTGAAACATGAAGGATTTCAGTGTCTGAACATTGATCTGATGGAGACGGAGAACAAACTGTAGCAGAATATCAAACTAGATCCAAGGTGTTCACCTATCTGGGGTTCACACATAGCTAGCATTGTCACAGGGTTCATCTGGGCCAACTGTGAATCATCCCCAGTAAACAAGGTCTGGTCCCCTTGGTGCAGTTTGGGGAAACAAATGTCACTTGAACACACACACACACACACACATACACACACACATACACACACACGCGCTGATCTTTATTGGCAGTTGTGTGTGGCTCACTGAGGGGTCGGGTGTCGACACGTCGCTGACACACTTGTCACTTACATGGTGCTCTCGTCAACACTTTCACTCACTTGCTCGGGCACACAGACACACACACACAGACACACACACAGACACACAGATACACACACATGAATACATGCACACACACAAACACCCACAGGAAAAGGCAGTGACACTCCAGAGTGACACATGCACTCACACACATAAAGGCCAACGACACTCTTTGAAATTAGCGACAGCTAAGTTGTGATTGAGTTGAATGTGTTCATTACAGTTCTGTCTGGGGGGGCTATTGAGGTTGGGCAGTGGGGGGGGGGGCGTAGGGGATTTTGGGGTGGTTGTAGGGGACACGGGTGTGACATTCTAAAAGAGGTGCAAGCGGGTCTCACGTTACGGCGTGGGGTTCGGGGGCCGCATGCCTGTGGCGAGTTGTTAACGGTTCTTAGCGGCGTGACAGACGAGCGGGGGGGGGGGGGAGCCCACCGGGACGGGGAGACGTCTCACTCTCACAGCGCTCACACATCACAAGCACGCTCACACACATGTACAGCTAACACACGGGCACACACGTCAGCACGCACATGCACACACACACACGCGCATGGACCGACCAACGGTGTGACGCACGCTGACATCTCAATCTCAACTTTCGTCTTCGTCTCAGCTGCTCCAATAAAACCCCGGTTGAATACTGTAAGCCAATTCGTGTACACCATGTACACACACACACACACACACAGACACACAGACACACACAGACACAAACACTCACCCTGTGCAGAGCTCTCACTGTTGCTCTTTCCCTCGTTCGTGTCCAGCTTCTCAGACGCCCCGCCCCCTTTTTGGAGCACTCTGGTCGGAGCTCCGCCCATCTGAACCTTTGGCCTCCGCCCCCTTCTCCTCCTCATGTCCTGATTGGCTGTCCAGTCCTGCTGGGTGCCTGATGCTGGATCGGCTGAAAGGTTTGGAGTGGCGTATAAGTGTGTGTGTGTGTGTGTGTTTGTGCAAATGTGTGTGTGTGTGTGCATGTGTGTTTGTGCATATGTGTGTGTGTGTGTGCATATGTTCAAGGCTTCATATGTACACCCTTGCACTTCTGCACTGCAGGTACACCCTGGCACTTTTCAAGGTTCATGTTGTTTAATTGTATCTTGTTTAACTACATGCTCTTATGGTTCTTCCCTTTGGGACTTATTTAGTTTTCACAATGTATGCTTCATGTTTTGGCTACCCGCAACGTTTGGGGCTCGTTATTATGATCAGTAACCTATGCACTTTTGTAAAGCTCTCTTTTCGAAGTTGCTTTGTATAAAAGCGTCTGCTAAATGCATAAATGTAAATGTAATATGTGTTCTCACCAGTGACACTTTGTCTTCCATGCATGTGATTTTCTGAGCGGGCTCCAGCCCTAGGGGGCCCCCTGCGGCGCAGCATGCCTGCTGATGGTGAACCTCTCTGGGCCACAGCCTTCTGTTTCAGCTGGGTGACCCTCCGGACCAGCCTGGAGCTCAGGGCGCTTGGGCGACCACGCCGCCTTGCCTTTAGACCACTGAACACCTGATTGGTCAGCCTCTTCCTCTGCTTGGCCACACCCAATCCATCCTCAAGTGCAGTCCTAAAATACAGGGAGGGAGAGAGAGAGAAAAGAATAAGAAAGGTTTTTTTGAATAGAGGAGAAAAATGGTCACAGAAAGGGGACAATAAGCAGAACATTGTATAACCCTCCTAATTTGTATCTTTCTGCCTCCCTCTCTCTTCATCCCTCTCTCTTCATCCCTCTCCCTCTCCCTCTCCCTCTCCCTCCCTTTCCCTTTCCCTTTCCCTCTCTCTCTCTTTCTCTCTCTCTCTCTCTCTCTCTCTCTCTCTCTCTCTCTCTCTCTCTCTCTCTCTCTCTCTCTCTCTCTCTCTCTCTCTCTCTCTTCTGAGAGTCAGGATTTCCCCCCTGTACACTCTGACGGCAGACACAGAGACAGTTCTGCAGAAACACCTTGGGAGGAGGGGTAGGAGATCTTAAGAGATTGAGTAGATGAGAGCAGGGAAAGAATGAGTGAGGAGGAGAGAGAGAGAGAGAGAGAGAGAGAGAGAGAGAGAGAGAGAGAGAGGGGGAGAGAGAATGAAAGGGGGGGAGTGAGACAACAACAAGAGAAATAGAGGGAGAAAGAGAAGAAAAATGAATTATAAGAAAGAGAAAATAAACAGAAAATAAACCCAAGAGGAGAAGCTAGAAAGGAGAGAAAAAAAAAGAGAGAGAGAGAGAGAGAAAGAGAGAGAGAGAGAGAGAGAGAGAGAGAGAGAGAAAGAGAGAGAGAGAGAGAGAGAGAGGAACAGTCTCAGGGGCATCTGTCCACTGACCTGAGCTCCAGGGCTGGATCAATAAACACTAACCTCTATTGAACAACCCTCCTCCTCCCTCTCTGCTCCCTCCATCCCTCCTTCTATAGCCCCACATCTTTCTCTCTCTGCTCTTCTCTTTCATGCGCGCACACACACACACACACACACACACACACACACACACACACACACGCTGAGAGCAGCTGGTGTCTGATGCAGGTGAATACTATATGCCCAGAGAGGAGTGTCTGGCCCAACGGAGAGGAGGGGGGAGTGGATGAAACGAAGGTTGGGGGGAGAGGAGGGAGAGAGGAGAGGAGAGTGAGGGGAAGGATGCACTGATCAAGCGGGAGGAGCGGAAGAATTGAAAGGAATCAGACAAAACAATGAACAGAAGAGTGAAGGAGTGCGTGGCACGAGAAAGAGAGAGAGTGTGTTGTTTTGTAATTGGACACCGTGGAAGGAAAATAACCGATAGCAGTAGAAGGTCCCACGTTCACGTCGGAGAGGGAAGACCTTTGCTCTGCCGGCATCCTCGCCTCATCCTCTGCTCCCCTCACCCACCTCGCTACCTCTTCCTTACAGTCCATTCATCCCCACACCCACAATCCCTAACCTCTTGCCCCGCCCCTCCCCCACCCCTCCCCCAGCCTTTCCCGACCTCCTCGGCTGATCCCTGACCTTTCAACCTTTACAGAGCCACTAAGCCCCGACTTTAGACCCATGTCACATCTTTACTAAGAGGGCTGTGTGTGCTTGTGCGTGCGTGCGTGTGTGTGTGTGTTTGTGAGGTATTTCTTTCTCTCTGTTTCTCATTATTCACACAATTCCTGTTCTTCTTTGCTTCCTTCCTGCCTTCTTCTCTCCATCTCAAGGATGAATTCATGATCAGATACTTCAGAATAACTAAAGGAAAAGGTGTTCAGTCACGTACCAGACAGCTTAACTAATTAAACACATACAGGGTGTGCCGGGGTCTGGTGTGTGTGTGTGTGTGTATGAGTGAGTGTGTGTGTTTGTGTGTATTTTCTTTGTAGATTGTCACTGTGTAGTATGTCTTTTAAGAGAGAGAGAGAGAGAGAGAGTGTGTGTGTGTGTGTGTGTGTGTATGGGTGTGTGTATGTGATTGCGTACGCCTGTCTGTGTTGTCGTTTTCATTAGCGTGGTTTAATCACCGTAGTAACCGTGATAAACCTTGAGTTTCTTTAATCAGTTTAGCAAGGCACACTAGGAGAGGTGGAGCACTGACAGACTTAACACATTTATCACTGGGTGGACTGAACACTGGATGCATGTGTGTGTGCGCCTGCATACATCAGTGTACGAGTGTGTAAAGTGTATGAGGGACGATGGGTGTTAGCTGTATGTATGCGAGTGTGTGTGTATGCGTGTGTGTGTGTGTGTGTACAGGTCGTTAGGGATATGAGTGTGTGTGTCGGGCAGGGGGTGGTAAGTCATTTATCACTGTGATAACTTTACATGGGGACTTTGTCCAGCTATATTAATCTGGTCCGGGGTTAGACAGAGTCAGGACATAATCAATGGAAGTGATAAATATGATTAAATGTGATTAATGATGATTAACGAGAGCCTCATCTGGCCTGATTAATCTATTAAGTCCTCTCAATTAGAAACATTCCAGGTTTACAGCATGGGACAGATACCCTCATGGTGCATGTGTGTGTGCATATGCGTTTGTGTGTGTGTGAGTGAGTTTGTATTAATGTCTCTCCAATCAGTGCCCACTCAGCAAGGGCATAAAGAATGTTGAAATGAACACCGACAAATTCCAGGCCTGCAACGCCCAAACGTGTATACACACACACACACACACACACACACCTAAGTCTCTTTGAGTCGTCTGGAGCTGAGGGACCGGGGGTAGACTTGCGTTTCCGAGGACGACCAGGCCCCCGACGGGCAGGACTACGAGACGTCTCCTCCTTCCTGATGAGAAGAAGGAGAGGTTACAACACACACGCGTGCATGTTGGTGTGTAAGTTGGCTTTGTGTGTGTGTGTCTTGTGTTCTGTGTGTGTGCGTGTTACTGACTGGTGGTCGTGTTTTCTCTGTAGCTTGGCCAGCTCTCTCTGCTTCTCTTTGTAGCGTCGCTGTATCTCAGCTAGCTGGACCCGCATGGCTAGCTCCTCCCCTCCTATCGTCTCCATGGCAGCCTTCACTGGACACACCTACCCAACAGAACATATGACAGCATTATTTCACATTGAAGACTCTTTCATGCTGCAGTTCAGATTGACGCTGTGCATGTGAAAACTGTTTCATGTGTATGTGTGTTTGTGTGTGAGTGTGTGTGTTTGTGTGTGTGTGGGGGGGTGGTGAATGTATGTGTGTTTGTGCGTGTCTGTATGTATGTGTGTATGTGTGTGTACGTGTGTGTGTGTGTTTATGTGTTTACCGGCTCAGGGCGGGGTGTCCAGCTGCATTTCCTGCGCAGGTTGAGCCTCTTCCTGATTGGACACTGTTGTCCCTCCCCTGATGGTGTGGAACCACCCCCTAGCTCCAGGGCCCGAGCAACCGCTAGAGTGGCAAGGCTCTGCAGGTCAAAGGTCAACACATCCTCCCCTGTGAGTGAGAGAGAGAGAGAGAGAGAGAGAGAGAGAGAGAGAGAGAGAGAGAGAGAGAGAGAGTGTTTTAGGGATTTATTCTTTGTTTTGTCAAGTAAATTGATGGAGTGGATTCAAATTTAGGGCCGGAGACAAATTCTCCTCACAAACACACACACACAATATCTCATCAGTTGAGTGGACGGGAGAGAGAGGGAGAGCACTGTCTCTACATCTATCACTGTCATTAACTCTGTCATTGTCGCAACCAAGCCAGCAGATCAGACAGAATATTCATGAAACACGCACACAAACACACAGACTCACACACACACAGAGAGACGCTGTTTTTTGCTGAGCTGCGCAGACACGGTTGGACAGCTTGTGCGCGAGAGAGAGAGAAGGAAGGGAGGGAAAGTGTTTGGGACAAAGTGAGAGAGAGGGAGGGATGGAGGGAAAGGGGAGGAGAAGCAATAAGAGGCAAAGTGTTTATTGAGCTATCTATTTATTCTTCTACATCTCCTCATTACGGACATGGACACAATCCAATTTCCCCTACAGGGAGAGGAGAAACACACACACAGAGACACACACACACAGAGACACACGCACACATAGTGAAAAGAGATGAGAAGGGGGAGGTACTGAGATATTCACGTTCAGGGCATAGAGAGAAAGAGTGAGAGAGAGAGAGAAAAGGCAAGAGAGAGAGAAGGAGAGAGAGAGATATGGAAGGAGATAAAAGGAGAGAGAAAGAAGGAGTGAGGAGAGAGAGGCGTGTGTGTCTGCCGTGTCAGTAAGTGGTGTCTGGTTTTACGACAGCACCTTTGAGACAATGGCACTGGAGCTGAAAGGCCTACTCACTGAAATTATTAAAACCTGTGTGTGTGTGTGCGTTTGACAGACAAATCAAAAGTTATGGTTGAACAAGCATTGAGGTAAAACAAAAATAAGCTTTGGGTTAATCAAATTAACTAAATAAATGTATAATGCCGGATTTACAGAGAAAGCGAGACAACGACAGTGAGAAATAGATATACAGTGAGAGAGAGTGAAAGAGAGTTATCCTCATTTGTAGAGGTCAGTGGCGTCTCGTCTATCAGACCTCTGGACCAATGAGGGGCTCTGGTTACCCTGGTTGGGTGACATCACCACTGACATCACCATGCCTAGTATAGCATCCCTGTGGATGGCCACAATCAATAGATCCCTTCCTTTCACAACCACACACACAGGCACACACATGATATGACCATACAAAGGTCACAATACACAGTATCGCAATACGATAGCAATGTGGTTAAGTATGTGCAACACTAATACAATTTCATAACTCCAATAATTCAAGTCCGATTGATAAGCACAAATGAAGGCTAAACTCAACTGGAGATGCATGTCACACACCTCAAAGGAGACCGAAACGCTGCTGGATTGACAGGAAGCTGTGACTGCCTACTCATCACAGATGAATTTACTGTTAATTAAACACAACACACCAACAACAGACCCCTCAGGATGGGGTTTTTGGACATAGAGTGTTAGCAAAATAGACATACTCAAATACCAACTCAAGGGTCTTGTTTTCCTACAGCTGAATATACAGAAGAGGGTGAGTGCGTGTTTCTTTTTTCTTTTGGGGGGGGGGGGGGGGGGCGGGGTTAATAGATATAATTTACTGACCACAGTATATCTTTTCTGTCATAACAGGCCTTATCCATTTCACACCCATTAGGATTGCGTACCACACGCACACGCGTACACACACACACACGCGTACACACACACACGCGCGTGTACACCCGCTTACACACACACAGCTGCTCAGCGTCTTATGATTTTTACACTTATTAATTCCGTCAGCGCGGCTTGCTAGAGCAGGATTTACACAGCAGATTACATCTCAGGCAGAGGAGCGAGGGAAGAGTGGAGCGAGGGAAGAGAGAGGCAGACAAAAGGAGCAGAGCAGAGGCTGTGTGGTGGAGAGACACACAGACACTGACGGAGGGTAACAAAGACTCATCTGGGATTACTTACCAGCTTACACACACACACATTCACACACACACACACGGGCGTAAATAAACACACTCTCAGAGGGATGCGTGGAAAAGAGGAACATTTAAAGAAGAAGTGTTTTAAACGAAAGAGACTAATTAGCAAAGCAACACTCTGGAGCCTGGGGGAGTGATGAGTGAGACTGTGTGTGTGTGTGTGTGTGTGTGTGTGTGTGTGCGCGTGTGTGTATCTCTTTGCTCATTCATCTGTCTGAATATACAACTCCCTGCCTATACAAATCCCCCTTCCCTTCACAACCCCTCTTCTCTCTCTCCTCCCCTCCCCCTCCCAGAGTTTCATCTTCACATGAAAACAGAGGAGACAGTGAGGAGGGAAGCTTGACGGTCAGCAGGGATGTGTCTGTGTGTCTGTGTGTATGTGTGTGTGTGTCGGCCTGTCTGAAGTTTTTGTTTCGGACACACTCACCTCCTGCTTCCCTCTCCTTGTCCCGGTTCCTCTGCTGTATCTCCAGCTCGGCCAGCTCCGCCAGGATCTCCATTCCCAGGTGAGGGGCCGGGGTGGAGGGCTGGAGAGGGGTGGAGGTGGGGGGCGCTGGGGGGTAGCGGGCATCTCTGGTGGCGCACAGGGCAGCGGCAATCAGAAGCTCCAGGCTCCAGATGCAGGCTCCCTGAAGCTGGGCCGCTGTGTCGGGGGCTGCAGGCGGGGGGCCAGGGGAGGCAGGTGATGCGGGGGATATCAAATCCACGCATCCTTCTGCGGGATTCCCCTTCTCCTCCTCCTCCTCCTGCTTCTCATTGTCTTTATCCTCCTCCTGTTTTGCCCCCTCCTCTCCTATCAGCTCCAGAGGCACAGAGACAGTACATTCAGAGGGGGGGGACTCCCTCTGTTCACCCATCTCCCTCTCCTCCTCTCGGTCCTCCTCCTTCTGCCTCTGGCCTGGCTGTGTGTCCTCCATGTGGGATAGCCGGTCCAGACAGCCCCCAGAGGGCTCCCTATCCTGGGCCTGGTGTAGGTCTTGGGGGGTGGCTGGAGCAGGGACAGGGGTTTTGGATGGTGAAAGGGCTGGGGTTGGGGAGGGGCATGATGCTGTGGTTGTCAGGGGCTTGGTGTCACTGGAGGACTCCGGAGTCTCGGGTGTCAAACCTCTCATCTCTGCTCTCTTTCCTTCATGCTCTCCTTTGATTTGTTCTCTGGACTCCGCAGCTTCACATTCTTTCTCTTCCTCCTTCTCATCCTCCGCTTGAGAAACAACCCGGATTGGGCGACCGAGTGGGTGGGACTTGTGACCTGGCTCTGCTGGCTCCGCCTCCATGATGACATGCCCTGCTAATTGGGCCTCCTGGGGGGAGGGGCCAGCCTTGTAACCCACGGTGATCGGAGGGTAAGTGTACACCGGAGGCAGGTCTGGAATAAGGGGGAAAAAGTTAAATAATCCATCAACCAATCAACAGCTCAAACAATTAATCAACCAATACGTCAAACAAACAATCAATCATAGTTTCCTTCCCTGTTTCTTGTCCTCATTTAGGTACAGAAGAGTAATGGTGATTGGTCAATTGTGGTGTAAACCGAGCAGTACAGCAGAAATAGCAATGTCTGGGTGTGTGTGTGTGTGTGTGTGAAAGTGTGTGAGTGCAATATACTGTATGTACTGTATATAGCAGTGTGTGCACGCCTAGGTAGGATATTGATGACACAGTGCTGTCTGGCTGTGAATGCAATGCCGGCTCTGTCACCCCAGAGCTGTGTTATTGATGGTATCCCTCCGCCCCCCTGACAACACTGCCAGATGAATGCATATCCTTCCGCCTTCTGCCTTTCAAGGACCCCTGAAGGATAAGGAGGCCTGACTGACCTCCCCCACATGCTAGAGAATGTTTGCACATGCACACACAAACACACAAACACACACTATCATTCTGTGAGAAATAAAGAGTCCATAATCTCTCTGACCTTAGGAGTTACCTCCCTCACTGTCTCCTGTCCCTGATCCCCCCCGCCCCACACACACACACACACACACACACATACTCGCACACACACTCAAGGACACACAGACTAAGTAAGGGTCTGTCTCTGCTTCAAATGCTTTCTTCCAAATCAAAGTGAAACATGCATCAAAGACCAAAGCTTCTTTATCTCTGTGGCAGTATCTCCCTTCTCCCTTCTCTTCTTCTTCTCCCCTTATTCTCACCCTCTCTCTCTCTTCCTTCCCCATGCACCCACTCACACACTTTTCCGTTCTTTCCTTCTGCTCTCTCCTCTGCCCCCCTGTCCATGTGTCTCTCTCTCCTCTATCTCTGTCTCCCTCTCTCCGCCTCTCACGGTGGATCTGTCTTTCTCTATCTCCGTGTGGAGACTGGTACGGACCCCAACCTTGGGAACTGATGACATGTTTGAATGTTTCTCTCTCTCCTCCACTGCAGAGCGGGGATAAGAAAACCTCTCCTTGTCTTCCTCTGTCTCTGTCGCCTCTCTCTCAGTCTTCCTCTCCCCGCCCCTCTCTCTCTCTCTGGCTGTTTCTCTTCCTCTCTCGCTCTATGCGTCAACATTTTTCATCCACATTCAATACTCCAGGGTTATTAAATCAATTAAAATGGTGTCTGTATAGCCCTATGTACAAGCAATGTCACAGAGGGCTTACCATTTGCCCATAGAACTGCACCTAAACTAACCCCAAAAAACACAAATTATAAAACAGATAAGTATAGTAGGCCCTCTTGACAAAAAAAAAGTATAATCCTACCTGGTTCTAGGGATTGTGGGTAATCTTGAGGCGGTTGCCCCTCCCCCCTCTCCCCTCGCTCCTGCCCCTTCAACAGGTGCGAGGGGGCGGGACTGAGCGCTGGGGAACGGGGAGCTGCGGCCGCAGGGCTGGGGGCGGGGTTTAGAGGGTTCTGGGGGTGTGGCCTCCTGGAGGGGGACTGGTAGCAGGGCGACTGGCGGCTGCTGGGACAGCCCCCCGGGGAGACTGAGGTCTTGGGGGGAGGGGTGTGGGAGAAAGGTTTGGTGCCACGGGAGGACCGCGAGGACTCGTGAGGAGAGTGATCCACCATGACGGGGTGGTCTTCTTTCTTTCTCTGTGGATGGAGTGGTGGGGGTAGGGTATAAATGGAGAGATGAAAGAGATGAAAGGGGAGACGAAGAAAGAGAAAAATACAGGTTAGAGAGCAGAAGAAGAAAGGCTGATGGCACACTCGTTAAACAGGCTTGAACCGTTGGGCTGCAATGTATTTTCCGGTTCTTAAGAAACAGTCTCGTATCTGCTGGTGTTGAAACCCTGTTGAAACCAAACTTTTGTAATACGGCTGGCTCAGCAATGTTGCAGCAATGTAGAACCAGAGGAAGTGAGAATATCAACTGTGATTTCACGTGTGCTCTGTGTTTCCTCACTGAGCCAAATGTGCAAAGCAGTTTCATAACTGCATGGTGGGAAGATTGTGTAGTATGTGGTGTTTTTGGAGTGTGCATCAGTTTACCACTTGTGTGTGGGCTGGGTTCAGACGTGTGTGTCTTCATGCGTACTGTCTGTGTGTGTGATGTCAGGTGCGTGTGTGTGTTACCTGCGAGAGGGAGTGACGGTGCATGTGCTCAATTGCCCGTTGCTGTTGGTGCTGATGCTGCAGGGCGTAAAGCTCCTGTTGCCGTAGAAACGGGGAGCGGGAGTACACGGCGTGATGCTGCAGGTGAGGGGAGGGGCCTCGGCCTCCGTAGACCGAAGACCACAGTCCAGACTGATCCATGACGTCTAGAGAGGGAGGCATGGAAGGAGGGAGGGAAGGAAAAAAGAGAGACAGATAGAGGGATATTTTGACCAAGAATAGTACTCTTACTCTGAACATCATGCACAAACAAAGCCGCAGTGTTTTTCGGTACAGTTTGGCCTTAACCTTGAGGTTGTAGGCACAGCCCACCATGTTTAGCCATCTCTCCCCAACACCCATCACCGGCTTCTCTCCTTCTCTTTATCTCTCCCTTGCTCATGGCTCTGTCTTTATGTGCATAGCAAGACACACATTTCCTCCAAGTCCCAACCTCCCCAAGAACACACACACATGCAAAGTTAGGCACGCCCGTGCCCCCACACACACACACACACACACACACCACCACACACACACAGAAAACACACACACTCACACATCCCTCATTGGCTTCCTTGTCGCTGGGAACCTTTGTTCTGTGAGATTAGCCTGAGTGGGCTAATGTTTCCCTGGGGAAGGGTTCAGTGGATGCACTTCCCCTCTCTGCAGGAACTCCCACGGAGCGAGGCAAGGGAGCAGGGAGATAATTAAATTTCACAGCCTGTTTGCAAAGCAGCGTTAACACAGACACACATGCGGGCACACACACTCACTTGAGACACACACACACTCGACAGTGACAGAGAATGTCTCTTTTTCTCTCTGACATTAATAAACACACACTCACACACCAACACACCCATGACAACTATTTGAACATCCTATTGTTTGAGCAGCTGGGGTTGGGTAGTTGCTGCTCCATTTGGTCAAACTATTAACAAGCCAGTAACGGAGGGGCTTAAGACACCATTTCACTGTGATAAACACATGGTGCTCATATGGATCCAGAGAAGGGACACAGCCCCAGTCACAGAACAGACAGACAGACAGACAGTGTGGAAGTTCAATGTGCAGAGCAAGGTGTGTATGAGTGTACATGCATGTGTATCTCTTCATATGTGTGTGTGTGTGTGTGTGTGTGCATCTAAAGGTCTTACCCAAGGGGTGGTGTGTCCCAGGCTCACTGGGCAGCACTACCAGGGGGGTGTTGGGGTCCTGTCCCAGGGGGAGGACAGACTGCAGGGGGCTGGGGAGACCTTGACCGAACCCTGGGCCCAAACTCTGGTGCAGCGCTGCATGACTCAGGCCTGGAGACACAGCAAACCATGGCTCAATCGATCAGGAACCAATCGATGAGCAGATCAACTGGTCGGTTGACCAATCAATATTACATGTCTTCTAATTGGCATCATAAGGGGGATAGTATGAACATTTAGAGTTAATGAGTTACTAATGAATATGTGTTATCCTTTATAGAATAAACACACAACAAAAGTGTTTGTCAGAAGTGACATTCAGACGTGGCTGATCAACCAATCCTCAACCAATCCTTTGTTAATTAAATTCTCCTCACCGTAAGAATGACCCATCCAGAGGGAGGGACTTCCTGTCCGCTGCATCCAATGGTGGTGGGCCGGATGGGTATGCGCTGTAGGGTCGGCGCCTAATTGGCTGGCCCCTCCAGCAACGAGGAGGTGAGAGGTCAGGTCACCATGGCAACTGCTGGAAGGATGTATCCTGGCAAATTCCACCCTCTCCTTGTTTTCCCTGCCAAGGACAATGACATCTCATCATCCTCATCATCATCATCATCTCCATTATCATCAACGATCACAAGGAACTGAAAGGTAGGAGGGTCCTTGTCTTGTCTTGATGTCAGATAATGAGAGACAGGTGCTTTGCCCATCAGACAGAGCTACAGATCTTCAGGCTCCTTAATGCATCAAACCTCATCACACAAACCACATCAGAGAGACAGCTAGAAAGAGAGCAGGAGCAGGAGCGGGGGGGGGGGTGGGGGGGGACATTGATTGAGGCAAAAGCCTATAGCGAGGGAGAGAGACGGAGTGCAAAATGGAGAGGAAAATATAAGATTAAAGCAACTGTGAATTTGCCTTGTAAGACAGAGAGAAGAAGGTTCTTCTTGTGTGTCTGTTGGTGTTTGAATGTGAGCATACCTGATGAGCAGTTCCCGGTCTCTGTCCAGGTGATGAAGGCTAAGCTGTTCCTCTGTCATTCTCTTCCGCTCCTCCGCCTCCCGGCCCAGCGGATACACCGAACGAGACACACCTGACACACAAAAAGGGATATCATGTTAGCATATTTGGCAACCCTCCAAGCATTCCAGAACCTTGCAACACAGCTTTCAATAACCTGGCCAACATGCCAAACAGATGAGAACTATATACTGTTGCTCTAGCATTACAATTGTGCAAATTAAAATTTATTGAACTGAAAACAAGCACCACACAAATGTTATTAATTAATCATAAATGAACGTGGTTCTCGGCCGTGCTCAGTGCTGCAAATCAAACACGCTCAGTGAAGTGACGGATGTTCACAGCTAATCCAAACAAACATTAGACCACCTCTCACCTTTCACACTGGGCAGCACCCTGCCGTGTCTGCTGTGTCCTGGAGGGGGGTCCGGGGGGCGCTGAGGGGGCTCTCTCTGTCTGGCTACTGCCACGGCTATACCGACTGGGGGCTGACGCACCTCCCCTTCCCCGTGTGCCTCCCCTGCCTCCCTCCCCCTCTCTCCCCCTCTCCCCTTCGCTGGCTGAACCCCTGCGTGGGGGAAGGGGTTGCTTGGGGGGATCCTGGGGAGTGACACCTCGCTCCCCCCTCTCCACCCGGTTCCCACCCTGCTTCAGACAGCCCAGGCCCCCAAAGGGGCTCCGCTGAGGTAGCAGCAGGGGCTGCTGGGAGCTGTAGTTCATCAGGTTCTTCATTGCGTTGCCCTCGCCCATGGGGTGAGGGGAGGGGCGGGAAGAGGGGTGGGGCTGGGGTTGGTCCTGGGGGGGATTCTGAGTCTTGGTGTCCCCCCTCACTTCACTGTAACTGTCTGGGTGGTGGGGCATCTTCTTGTGCTCCTCTTGATGCCCCCGTCCCACCCAGGACTGGTGGGAAGGGGGCATCTGACCATACCCCAAAACCACCCCCCCTTCCCCCCCCTGACCCTGCCTCCCCACTTCCTTCCCTTTATCAGACCCTGGGCCTTCTGACCCAGAGCCATGGCTGCTGTGCTGTTGGTGCCGTATCCTGGCAACCTTCTGCCCCTCCTTTTGTGCCCCCCCACTGCCTGATGCCACCCCTTTACCTTCAGAAGGACCTGAGTGGTAACAGTCTCTGAAAGGAGGGGTGCTGGCATAGGAGCTTGTCCTTGAGGCTCCATGCCCAGCGACAGGGTGAGGTCCCTGGGCTTCTAGAGGCAGGGAGGGCCGGTAGACCTCCATGACCTCCAGATCTCCTCTGGAGGATGTCTCTAGGCTGCAGGAGCGAGGCCCAGACTGAGGCCCTGGGCCGGGGAGAGGGTGGTGGGGTTGGGGGTTAGGGTGGTTGTTCTCCTGGTGGTTGTGGCTCCAGTCAGGTGGTCTATCAGCCTTTCCATAGCCCTGAAGCTGCTGGTGAGTCTGGTTCTGGGCCTGGTTTTGGAGCAGGTTCTGGTTTTGGTTCTTTCTCTGGCAGCTGCCGTTCTGGAGCTGCTGGTTAGCAGATGGGCCTTCCCCTGCTCCTCCTCGACCTCCTCCACTTTTGTCTGCTCCCTTAGAGTCCTTACCTCCGCCTCCCCCAGCCCCACGGCAGTCAGGGCCAGCTGGATCTCCGAGAGCGAGAGGCCCTACAGAGGGCACGTATGTGGGGCCAGTCACCCTGGCCTCCCTCCCTGGACCTCCAGGGCTGGAGCTTCCGTCCCTACAGGTGGCCAGGGTGAGAGGAGCAGGGGGAGGGGGGCAGTAGAGTTCTGGGTGGGGGTGGTGCAACCAGCCCCCTCCCACGGCAGAGCCCATGTGCAAGGGGTGAGGAGGTGGAGGAGGAGGGTGTGGAGGGGGCATGGAGTAGGAGGCCATGGAGTGGGAAGAAGGGGCGCCTCCCAACATGGCCGCCCTCCTGAAGCAGTCCGAGGAGGCAGGGGTCTCACTGATCCTCATCCCTCCACTCACACCCCCCTCTTTCGAACACCTCCTTGCCCCTCCAGTGCCAGCCTGGTGGGGTTTGGCCATAGCTGCGCCCCCACCACAGCTGCTTAGGGCCCCCCCCTTGGCGACAGATCCCACATCACCCCCTCCATGGGCACAGGTACTCAAGTGTTTCTGGCTGGGGGGGTCGTTGCCATGGATGCCCACGTGGTCTCTGTAGTCCACTGGCTGGCTGGGGGTCTTGTGTCGGTGTTCCTCCTCCCCCCAGGGAGGTGAGGTGATGAGGGAGGGCATGGTGGGGGTGAGGGTGGTGGCTGGGAGGAGTGGTGGTCTGGTGAGGATGATGAGGATGATGATAAAGAAGGGGTCTGTCTTTGCTCTCCGGGTGTCGCTCCTTGCTGCCGGACCTGTCCTTCTCCCTGGAAACAGATGACAGCTTTTCGCCCCCTCCAACTTCTTTGGAGCTTTTGAGGGATCCTCCTCCTGCTCCGGCTCCTCCCCCTCCAGCTCCTCCCCCTCCGGCTCCTCCCCCAGAGTCTGTTTCCCGTCCGCAGGACCCCAGCGGGTGGCTGGGGGCAGTCCTGGTTAGGGGTGGGATGCTGTGATTTGTTGAGAGGAGAGGGGGCTGGGGAGGAAGGCCTCGCAGGTAGAAATGATCTGAGAGGAACGAAGGAAGGGAGGGAGGGAGGGAGGGAGGGAGGGAGGGAGGGAGGGAGGGAGGGAGGGAGGGAGGGAGGGAGGGAGGGAGGGAGGGAGGGAGGGAGGGAGGGAGGGAGGGAGGGAGGGAGGGAGGGAGGGAGGGAGGGAGGGAAAAGAGAAAAAGCAGGGATTTTGACTTTAACATTAAAGTAAGACAATATTTTCTGACGTTGTACTAAGGGTATCTAGAAATGTACTTGACTTGAAATTAATCTAGCCGACAAAAGACTGGTTAGCTCGGCTACCAGTATCTCTCTATCTCGACCTATCCCTCACCTTTCTGACTCTCATAGAAGCGGTGCTGGCCGTAGAGCACATTTCCGTTGCTATGGTGATCCAGTGGACTCATGGGAAGAAAGTGGGAGGTCAGACTTCCAGAATACCGGGAATACCCTAAGAGAGAGAGAGAGAGAGAGAGAGAGAGAGAGAGAGAGAGGGAGGGAGGGAGGGAGGGAGGGAGGGAGGGAGGGAGGGAGGGAGGGAGGGAGGGAGGGAGGGAGGGAGGGAGGGAGGGAGGGAGGGAGGGAGGGAGGGAGGGAGGGAGGGAGGGAGGGAGGGAGGGAGGGAGGGGATATAATTTTATTATAGGCTGTTTTTAGGTAATTGTAAAAATATAATGATTCATGATGATAGAACAAACTGTGTAAAATACATACAAAATAAAAACTCTCAGTTGAAATAATAGACCAGTTTTGAATCCCACACAAACAGACACACAGACTTGTGCCAAGAGGTGAGTTTTGAAAGGATGGAGTTTTTTTCTGCTAGACAAGTCTGTAATTTTCTCCGAAGGACCCACATCCAAAACAAATAGAGCTGCCCTAACCATTTAAATCCAAAACACACACACACACATATCGACACACACACAAAAACATGCACTGTTCTTCCCAGGGGGTCAGGGGGAGGTAAATGGCCGTTCGTCTTCAAGGACATTGAACTGCATCCTGGGATAGAAGAGGCCTCAGCGGGGGTCGGTGGGATATTTATGTGGAAACCAAACATCTCTGTCATGCAGCGTGCACACACAAACACACACAAACTCATACACACCTCACACATACACAGACTCATACACACCTCAGACAGGGTCAAAGGGACAGCATATACGCACTAAGAAACCAAAAGGCTTGGTGTGTGTGAGTGTATGTGTGCGTGTGTGTCCTAATACAGCTGGTTTCTTGCCCCACAGAGTGTCCTTGCCGGCCCGTTAATTGGCAGCCGTTAAAGGTTTAACGGTGGTGGCCAAAGTAAACAGCACTCTATAAAACTCATCCTACGCATTCCAGAAGAGCACAGGAAACCACCAACACCCCCGCAACGCTGTTGGATGCATGTGTGTGTGTCTGTGCGTGTGTGTGTGTGTGTGTGTGTGTGTGTGTTTGTGTGTGTTTGTGTGTGGAACCCATTAACAGCCAGTGAACCTAAATGGCAACAATTAACCAAAAGGCTCAACTGAAACTGTCCCAGGGTAATGGAGAGAGAAGGAGAGAAAGTGAGGGAGGGAAAGAGGGAGAGAACGACAGGGAGAAAGAGAGAGACAGCGAGAGGGAGAGAGCGTGCGTGCGCGCGCGCGAGAGACACGTTGTAAAAAACAGATTTATTTTCTGAAGTTTCCTTCTGCATGTTAACAAAAATTTCTGACTGGAGGTTTAGCCCCAGCCCAGTTTCCATGTTCCAGAGCTCCAACACAGAGCCACCACAGTGTCTCCCTGAACACTGAAGCATTACTCCTCATCCACACTGGGACGTGGCGCTGAATATCTCCTACTCATGTTTCTCTAAGGCGACAAACGTACCATAAACTATGCCATAAATATGCAGCATCATATATATACCAACACATATGCACAGTATCCCAACAGAAAGAAAAACTGCTCCACGCAAAGAAGGCCAGAGATGGAGAGAGAAACAGAGGGAGAGATTTCCCCCAAAAAAGAGGGCGTACATACCAGTGTCATCGATGGGATTACAATCAGTTGTGTGGGGGAGAAGAAAGGGAACGAGAGACCAGGGGGGTGGAGGAGGAGAGGAGGGAGAGGAGGAGAAGATGAAGGACTGAGTGAAGAGGACTTGAGGGCTTTGAGTTGGTGAGATGAGACACCAGAAGAAAGAGAGGGAAGCCGGGCAAGAGCACAGGGGAGAGGGAAAAGAAGAGGACAGGTGTGAATGAGAGAGAGTGAGAAAATGTGTGTGTGTGTGCATATAGTGGCCAGGCTCCTGTCTCAGTACTGGCTATGCTCCACTGTCTGGACTAAGGCCAGCTGGCATTCTGCCTACTAGAGCTCCCTGGCTTGGGTTCTTAAAAACAATCATTTGTAGTGCACAGACACACACGCACACACACACACACATACACACACACACACATACACACAGCTGAGACATCAAAGGTGAGCAACACTGAGACAAATTCATCTGATACTCGCACATTTCCCCCCGTGCTCTCCTCCACTTCCCCACCACCCGTCTGCTCCTCTCTCTCTCTCTCTCTCTCTCTCTATCTCTCTCTCTCTCTCTCTCTCTCTCTCTCTCTCTCTCTCTCTCTGTCTCTCTCTCTCTCTGTCTCTCTCTCTCTCTCTCTCTCTGTCTCTCTCTCTCTGTCTCTGTCTCTGTCTACCAGACGCCAGCGTTCACACTTCAGCCCTCCCTCTCGTATGCTGTCTATGAATTCAATTACATCCCGATAAGCTCCAAGCTTTTCCTACATTCAAATCTTCAATGATTACGACGCAGCCTCAGTGTCTGCCGCACAGACAACAGAACCTGAACACAAGCTGAACCAGATTCAGTTGGTTCAGATATATAGAACGGAAGTGGCCAGGCCTTCTGGTGAGACAAGTTTAAAGCATTCCTTTGAGTGTGTGTAACATCCATAGTTTTGTCAGAGTCTCTTGTCACACACACACACACCTGACTAGAGCAGATAACTGAGGCAACCTCTTTCTCTGACCACAAACGGTTAACAGTCAAAAGAAGACATGACATAGTCAAATGCAGACACACACACACATACACACAATCACACACACGCACACACACACACGTGTGTATGATCAGGAAGGGGGCCGTTGGAGGTCGGTTAGCCCACAGGGGACCCGGGGCGGGGCTGCGGTCTAGTGGGGAGGGAAGGGGGAGGAGGAGGGGGGGGGGGTACAGAGAGGGGGGTGGGAGAGGCACGGGGCCCTGAAAACCTGACGACAGGCCCTTGAAGAGACGAATATGGCTGAGCTGTGTGTGTGTCTGCTGGGGGAGACTGAATCTCACATATGAACACAAGCACAATCACACACAAACTCACTCGGCCATCTACCGACCAAAATCCTGGGGTTTGAGACAACCAGATTTGCTCTCTAATTAAGTATCGCGTGAGATGAGTCATGGAGCATGGAAACAGATTAATCAGGACATTACACACACACACAGGCTGGTTAATCCCAGGTCTTGGTGTGGGATTAGACAGACAGAGTCATTAGAAGATTTAAGGGAGCAGTGCCATGAGACATGAGACAGTAGTCCTGGAGTAGTCCTGTGTGTGTGTGTGTAACCAATTGCCAGAACAAGAAATCCATTAAAACAATGTTTGTGTGTGTCTGTGTGTGTCGTACCTTCATGCGAGTGGGGGAACCAGATTGAGGATGCACTGGAGTGGGGTCCCCCGCGGTAGGAGGGGGAGGAGGGGGAGGCAGGCGGGGCAGAGGGGTGAGCAGGGTGAGACGGGGGCGAGCCCAGACTCCCAGCCAGGAAGGAACCCATGAAGGAGGCACCTGAGAGACAGAGAGAAGGCGAGAGGGAGGGTCGGGTCAGAGAGTGAGTGGGAGGAAAAGAGAGATTTTGAATTTCATTGGAGTGAAACACATTCTCGATGCAACAATTTAAATCAGAGGCAGAAGATAGAGGGACCAAGAGAGATACAGAGAGAGAGTCAGAGGCAGACAAATGAAGAACTGGGGCATTGGGACTTTGACTACTACCCTGCAACAAACAATACGACCACAACCACAACAGACAGTGCTTGCCACACACACTCACAAACACACACACACACACACACACTCATACTTAAACCACTGTAAACACCCTGATAGCCACAACCACAACAGCTCTCAACTGTCTCTCATTTAGGATGCTACATCCCCCGCCCTGTCTGTTTTCCTCTCCTTCTCTTTCTTTTCTCTCTCTCTCTCTCTCTCTCTCTCTCTCTCTCTCTCTCTCTCTCTCTCTCTCTCTCCCTCTCTCTCTCCCCCTCTCTCTCTCTCTCTCTCTCTCTCTCTCTCTCTCCCTCTCTCTCTCTCTCTCTCTCTCTCTCTCTCTCTCTCTCTCTCTCTCTCTCTCTCTCTCTCCCCCTCTCTCTCTCTCTCTCTCTCTCTCTCTCTCTCTCTCCCTCTCTCTCTCTCTCTCTCTCTCTCTCTCTCTCTCTCTCTCTCTCTCTCTCTCTCCCTCTCTCTCTCTCTCTCTCTCTCTCTCTCTCTCTCTCTCTCTCTCTCTCTCTCTATATATATATATATATATATATATACATATATATATATATCTTTTTGTCTTTCTCTCTCTTTCTCTATCTAATTTTCCAAGCAAGAGAAAGAGGTAGAGAGAGAGGAGGGGCAGAAATGGGAAGGATGGTGGTAGAGAGAATGGGCAGTAGAATGAGAGGAGTAGAGAGAGGTAGAAGAGAGACCAAGGCAGAGGAGAGAGGAGCCATGGTCTGTGGACAAGGGGGCGGGTCAAGGGGTGCGTTCTATTATTACAGCTGGGTCCCACGCTCTAACACACACACACACACAAAGACACACACACTCGCACACACACAGACACGCACCCAGACACACACACAGCCACACGGAATCATTCCAAAAGCAGAAACCGTCTATATATACTTTCTATATTTTCTCTCTCTGTAGACATAATAAATCAGATTTCTGTGAAGAAAGAAACCTGAAGCTGTTTTAGGAAACTCAACCATGACTTCCTCAACCAGACATTTGTTTTCTCTCTCTCCCACTTTCCCTCCTCTTTCTCACTGTCTTTCTCACTACTCAGTCTCTTTCCAACTCTCTCTCTCTCTCTCTCTCTCTCTCTCTCTCTCTCTCTCTCTCTGTCTCTCTCTCTCTCTCTCTCTCTCTCTCTCTCTCTCTCTCTCTCTCTCTCTCACAGTCCTTTTCCCCTCTCTAAAAGAGGATGTTTTTACAGTATTTTAATTTTCACTAGAGCTCCTCCAGTCTCTTTCATCTCCATAGAGAACACAAGCACAGTCACAACAGTTCTACACAAATGAGTCATACCCTACCATCAGACCAACACACACACACACAGCTGCTGACTGCATGTTTACAAATGCTGAAAAACACACAAACCCTAACCATGGACGGAGGGCCCTGACTGTGGAAAACAAGTGAAAGAGTATAAATGGAGAGTCAAGGTAAAGGATAACAACGTCTGTTTCTGATTTTAAACAACAATCACTATAAACACACACAGCCCTTTTATCCTTCATTCTTCCCTTCTCCCTGCTCCCTCCCTCCAAATGCCTTTTCTCTTATCTCTTAATTTTTCTCTTTTCTTTTCCCTTCCCTCCTCTCTTCTCCCCTCCTTTTCTTTCTTCTCCTCTCTTCTCCATACTTCTCTGTCTGTTTTCAATTGGAACATTGAAAGGGAAGTTTCATTCACTCCCTCCCACCTCCCACCGGATGGCTGATATGGAAAATGATCTTAGCGGCCAGCCGGCTACGTAAACCTTGTATTTCTCTCTCTTCCTTTATCAGCTTCCTCCCTCGTTTCAATTCAACTCTCTATAGCATCCACCATTCTCTCCAGAATATCCTCTCAGTTTTCTGCTGAAAATGCTGCTCATATCCTACAACAGGAATACAACCAGGATGTCACAGCCACAGTCGCATCCAATCATAGCTGAGGGGGTCAGCTGTCTTTTGATTAAGTAGCACACTCCCAAGGCCAGATCTAATTGTACCAACAGCTGTCCTTTCCCCTGGTCACCTCTGACCCCAGTGACATCACTCGCGTGCGTCACCTAGGAAAGACCCTTGTCCCAGACTCCGGAGCCCCACACAGTTAGGATCCTCACACATCATCAGTGTTGACTGTTGTCTCAATCCTGACCAATAATGTCAATGACCTTGTGTGAATTCATAGTACATAGGATAACTGTGAGAGCACAGTAAACCTGGCAAAACCTATAAGAAATGCAGTAGCTTGGGTGTGTTGCTGGCTTGGCTTTCTGCTAAAGGCCTTCCTTACACACACACACACACACACACACACGCACACAGACACAGTGCTAGAGAGAGAAGGATGGAGGAATAAGGATCAAGGGTGAAATGATGCAGTGGGATTCCTTCAGTCTTACTTTCCTATGAATGGACCTTTGATCAATAATCTCACACACGTACAAACACCCACACACACACACACACTGAGACTCACACTTCTCTTTGGAGGACAAAGGGGTCTGTAGACTGAATCGACCACCAGTCAATCAGAAATCAATATTGCCTTGTATTCTATTGTCACTTTAGCCAATTAACCGCTTCTGTCCACAGACATGCTGACCACTCAACACACACACTGTAGAAAGCGAAAACTCAGAATGTGTGTGTGGTTTGTCATAGGACCTGACTCTCGTTAGCTGGGCTGCTCCACTCATGCAGTATCGTT